>NW_020954636.1:2537362-2602816 GCF_900497805.2 Vombatus ursinus | reverse complement strand
TCTCTCTCTCTCTCTCTCTCTCTCTCTCTCTCTCTCTCTCTGTCTCTCCATCTATCTATCTATTTTTTACCCTTGCTGGGAGTTAGGAAGAAATGGATAAATATTTTAAAGCACACGAATATCACAAAAGTAGATACATTTTTGCATAGAGGGAGTTGAAGGAAGTTGTTAAAATTCTAGGCTTTTTGGGGGGGAGTTTGGGTTTGAAAGGAAACAGCTGCTCTCCCAGATGCTTGTCTGTGATCCATGTGTATATTGCTCTGGTGGTGAGGCAAGGACTGAAAGTATTCATTTAAACTTATCTCTAAGATGCTGAAAATAGTGATGAGTAACTTTAGTTTTGTAGGTAGATATTCTGGAGTGGGGGAGAGGGAAGAATAACAATTTGATTCTATGCCTGTAGTTGATATATTTGGTAATTTAAAGAATCTGATATATTTGCTTTTCACTGGAAAGAAAAAAGGTTTTTGATTCAGTGCCCTACATCCTTTAGCTGTGTGAAAAGCCTATTTAGTGCAGTTCTGGAGCTGTGTGAAAAGCCTACTTAGAAAGTCCTCTAACTGTTAATAACTCTCTAAATATTATTCTTTAAATATTTCATGTGTGTTGGTTTTGTCTCCATCATTAGATTATAAAAGACTTGAAGTCAGAAGCCATGGCTTAGATTTCTTTTATGACCCCCTTAGCAGCCAGCATAGTATTAGTGCTTCCTAAATGCTTGCTGCATCCCAACCTCCCATATCTAAATCAAGTTTCTATACTGCCCTCATTTGCTTCAGCTCCTAGATGGTATGGTCAGGTGCAGAACTTGGCTGGATAGAGTGTGTAGTGTTCTGTTCCAGATGTAGGAATAAGAACTAAAAGGGCCAAAGCCAGATATCCCTGGTAAGTGGGGTGTAGGCAGGGTCTGGGTCAGAAATTCACAAAAAAAGTCCAAGAAAGGGTTAATGAGATGTGAAGGTAAGATTATTAGTGTGCAAAGTTCAGTAGTGACAGATTGAATGAGGCAGGGTATGATAAAGCTATTTTCTTACACTCATGTACTACAAGGGCATATTTTTGTTTTAAGGGCTACTGTATCCTGACTATCCTCAGCCTCCCAGTTCACCCAAACCCTTGACAGCTTGTATTACAAAGAACTCTTCAGACTGTTCCCATCCTCCTTATCCTCCTTGGAGTTTATGGGGCTTTTAAATAAATATTACTTGAGTCCATGTATTCATGAAAGGAGGAAGCCAGTAGAAAGAGAGAAATACTACAGATAGGTGAGATACATATGGAAGCAAGTCTCAGGTATTCAGAAGGAATGGGCGACAGGGGGAAGGGCCTTAAAAAGGATCAAGTATACATTTCTTCCTATAAAGTATATATTAGCTTCCTAAACAGAAACTAAGAGGGTAATTGCAGAGATACTTTTTGAGATAGGGACAATGATCAAGACAAAAAAATCACTGCCATGATATCAAACATGAAAGAAAGTTATGAAAATTTTCTTTTTTTGAGATTTAATAATAATTTATTTTTAGTTTTCAACATTAACTTCCATAAGATTTTGAGTTCCACATTTTCTCCCCTCCCTCTATTCCAAGACAGCATGCAATCTGATATAGGCTCTACATATACATTTATATTAAACATTTTCACATGAGTCATGTAAAGAAGAATTAGAGCCAATGGGAGGAACCATGAGAATGAAGAAACCAAAACAAAAGAGAGAGAGAGAGAGAGAAAGCAAATATTATACTTTAATCTGCATTCAAACTCCATACTTCTTTTCTGGATGTGGGCAGCATTTTCCATCATGACCTTTTAGAGTTGTCTTAGATCCTTGCATTGCTAAGAAAAGGTAAGTCAATCAAAGTTATTCATTGCACAATATTGCTGTTGCTGTGTACAATGTTCTGGTTCTGCTCACTTCACTCAGCATCAGTTCATGTAAGTCTTTCCAGGTTTTTCTGGAGTTCACCTGCTCATCATTTCTTATGGAACAATAGTATTCCACTATATTCATATACCACAACTTGTTCAGCCATTCACTAATTGATTGGGATCCCCTCAATTTCCAATTCTTGGCCATCACAAAAAGAGCTGCTATAAATATTTCTGTACATGTGGGTCCTTTTCCCATTTGTATGATCTCTTTGGGATACAGACCTTAAAGTGATATTGCTGGGTCAAAGGGTATGCACAGTTTTCTAGACATTTGGGTATAGTTCCAAATTGCTCTCCAGAATGGTTAGATCAGTTCACGACTCCACCAGTATTCCAATTTTCCCCACATCTTCTCCAACATTTATCATTTTCCTGTTTTGTCATGTTAACCAATCTGATATGTGTGATATGGTACCTCAGAGTTGTTTTAATTTGCATTTGTCTAATCAATAATCTCTAATCAATAGTGATTTAGAGCAGAAAGGCAGAAATAATAAATGCATCCTTTTCAGATCATGATGCAATAAAAATTACATGTAATAAAGGGGAAAATATTTGCAACCTTGAATTTTCAGGAAACATCTACTAAGTGCAAAATATCACAGATATTTAGAGGCGGAAGGTGCCTTAAAGGACTCCAACCCACTCCTATTCCAAGTGAGGAAAATGAGTCTGTGAAAGGTTAAGTTGCTGTATCACAGTTTTGCTCAGAGGACGTCACTGCACAAAACAGTTCCGAAATGGAGCATTTTTCATACATGCCTTCTCTCTTTGGGGAAAATGGGCAGAATTGACCACACCTGTCTGCACTCACTGAAGCAGGCTCTGGGCATGACCTTCTCGAGGTCTCTCTACTCCTAGTTTGGTTTCTCTGATGCAAAGTGACTGAGCATGTTTGCTTAGAGATAATGAGATTAGCTCCTTAGGGTTTTATGAGGACCAAGGTCCTCATGGCTTCCTTTCTCTGAAAAGCTTAAAAAAAAAGTTAAGTAAACGTTTAAGAATATTTACAAATTAAATTTACAAGTATTTTTGATAAAATGTTCCAAGCGCCTAGGCAAGATGTTGATTGCTAAGTTGGCAGAGTCAGGTCCCTGCCAGGTAAATGTAGTCACATCAGTTACAGACTACTCTGCCCTTTCCAGTCCCACTCTCTGTTGCAAAAAAAAAAAAAAACAGACAAAAACCTCAGGATGCCCTTAAACTTTTCTTATCTTTATATTACAAAACATTGGTAAAAATATAAATAAATATACAAAAAATTTAAATAGCAAAGAAATCCTTAGAAATGAACCCTGCTGTATTTCAGGAGGATAAAACAAAAGGGGAAAAAGAGAACAGAGTAGAACCACTGTTGTTCCAATGGTTTCTCCAACAAGCCAAAATTCAGACACTCTCTGTTGGATACTCTTAATAAACTGAGCTGCATGCCAGGAAAAGCAAGAACCCCAACCATTCCAAGGCTTAGAGTCAGTCTCCTGGAAAGCAACTTCCATCTGTTACAACTCTCTCTCTCTCTCTCTCTCTCTCTCTCTCTCTCTCTCTCTCTCTCTCTCTTTCTCTCTTTCTCTCCCTCCCTCTCTCCCTCTTTCCCTCTCTCCCTCCCTCTCTCTCCCCCCCGTCTCTCTCTCCATCCATACCTCTTCTCTCTTTTCCCTTCTTTCCTTCCCTTTCTCTCTCTTTCTCTCCCCTTCTTTTTCCCTTCTCTAACCATGCTAGAATAAGTAAAGTGAATGGTGAGGATGAGCCAAGGCAGCCCCTTGACTAAATCCCAACTTCATAAAACAAATCCCTTAATATTGTTCTGTGAAGTTTGCATTCAAAGGGCTGCACTGGAGGATCTAGAGGGACACATGTGGCCTCAAGGTCACAGGTTCCCCACCCCTGGCCTAAGAGCTGGGGATATAAATAATAAGAAAGTCCCTCTCCTCAAGCAGCTTACAATCTAAAGGGGAAGAGATCATAAAAAAGGAAACCAGAACAGAGGTATCACAAAGTACCCAATGTGTGTGCAGTTGCTGGTTGAAAGTCGAGTTACCCAGAAAGTCCAGACTCAAGCCCTTTAATACGGACAGTTTTGGGATTCTGTTTAGTGCTCTACCTTTCAGCTTTCCAATCTGAGAGGAGAGAAAGCTGAGGGTTTTGAGAACCTGTAGGGTAGCAAAGGTGAGTTAAATGTCATGATGTGATTTGAGGTGATCAGCCTATCCTGGCTATTTGTACTGAGATACTGGACTGACTGAAGTGAGTAAGTGAGGTTCCGGGGAAGGAAAAGAACCAGGTAGGGGGCATGGGAAAATGACAGACAACAAAAATGTATTTTGAAAGGAAAAGGTGCAACTTCTACATTTGTTTACAGCATTCTTATTTATTATGTACAGCTTGCTGTTTTCTTCAGGTTGTAGTTTTCTAAGCTATGCTGTTTTTGGGGCCTTCATTTTCACAGGACTGTCATGGACCTCCAAACATTTCTCTACCAACTGAGACCTTATGATATTTTTTTTTTACCTTGAAATCCTCTTCCTTTGCTGTGATTTCCCCCATGCACCTGCTCTTGGGTATATTATAATAGGCCTTAAACTTTCCTATGAATGAATTAAAATGCACCATAATGTTGACTAGGGCAAGACAGCAGTTTTTGTTAAAAACAACATTTAGGGGCTGTAATAGACTACAAACTCAATATTAGTCAAGAGTGTAATATATCAACCAAGAAAGAAGAAAGCTAATGGAATCACAGCCTGGGTTGAGATGCATAACATCAACGAATATTAAGGTGATAGGCTTACTATATTCTATCTTGGTCAGTTCATACCTTGACAATTGTATTTGATTCTGGTGATAACATTTTAGGGAAGACATTGATTTTCCAGCAAATGCCATGGAGCACCTTGGGATCGTACTAAATGAAGAGTGATGAAGGAACTGGCATGTTCGGCTTGGAAGAAAGAATACTTAGGGTTGGGGGGAATGTAATAGCTATCTTCAAATATTGTGGAAATGATAATAGACTTGTTCTGCTTAGCCCCAGAATTAGGACTTAAAGAGGGAATTGGATAGAAGTTGCAAAGAGGCAAATTTAAGCTTGTCATCAGAGTGTTGTAACACTCTGGCATATATAAGTGGAATATATAATTTATATATATATATATATATATAAGTGGAATAACGTATATCTAGCTTGGTGGTTCTCCCTTTATTGGAGACTTTCAAGCAAAAGCTGTGTGACCATTTGTTGGCATGTTCTGGAAAAGATTCTTTTTTTGTGTATTGGTTAGATGAAATGACTATGAAATTGGGTGCCTCTGTGATTCTATAATATAGAACTATTGAATTAAGTGTGATAAGCCTACTTAACTATTGTGAAAGCCTTCCCTTAAGCCCCCACAGTGCAGAAACATATTGGGACACCCTCTGAAGATTGGCCATAAAGTCAGACTGTTGAACAGTTGCTGCTATAGAATAGACATGGAAGAAGGTGAGGATACTTGAATTCACGATTTCATATGGGAATTAGCAACACAGAAAGTTGAAGTCATCAAACACAATAGCAAGGATCAGTAAAGAAGAAAAACAAGTCAGATGATAGAGTGGCATAGAACCAAGTGCTGGGGGCTAGTGCAGCCCTAACCCAAGATAGTTATTTAGGTTCTGCTTGGTGGGGAAGGAGATACTGTTTTGTCAGTAGAATATATAGTACTGCTGGGAATAGAATGTTCTCTCTGTTTTTGAGTGTTTTTGTATAATTGACAACCACTTTAAAACCATTTGTATTTAATAAACCAGCAAATATTAAGAACCAACTATGTGCCATGTACTTGTGCTAAGCACTAGGTGTTTCAGTCTAAATGATGTTACTCAAATCTAACTTATATTCTTATAGAGATAGCAAGTCCATTTGATACTGTGTATAGCATAAATATAAAGTAAATATATATATATATATAAAAGCATCAGGAGAGGCTTCATGTAAAGTATGCTGCTTGAGTTGTGTTGTAAAGGAAGAAAGGGCCTCTCAGAGCTCTGGAGGTGAAGGGGGAATGTACATGGAATGGCCAGTGCAAAGGTGGGAAATGGAATATTGTGCCTGGGGAGCAGAGAGAAGCCCTGACTGGATCACAGATTGCAGGGGAACGAGCCATGTTTAGAGAGAGTGGCAAGATTTCAAATGCTTTAGAGAAAATGAGGCTGGGCCACATGGTTTGACAATGGCTTCTGATTGGCTTACTGAGACAGGGTCACACAGTAGGAGTACATCTGTCTAAAACTGGGAACTCGAATATCTGTGGGGCTACTAAAATGTATTCTTGCCAACAACCTTCAGAGATTGGTAATGTGAGTATTATTACCCCTCTTGTAGAGGAGGAAATGGAGGTTCACAGTAATCAAATTACTTTCCTAGAGTTACAGAGATAGGAAGGGAATACATTGCATTTATATAGCATCTACTATATATGTTTGGCTACTATAGTCAAACACTGTGCTAAATACTTTACAAATAGTGTGTCACTTGATCCTCACAACAACCCTATGACATCGATGCTATTATTATCCCCATTTCACACTTGAGGGAACTCAGGCAAAGGGAGTTGAAATGACCAAGTACCTTGTCCAGGCTCACACAGTACAGCAGGTGTCAGTCAACATTCTAATTCTGCACCTTGACCTCCAAGTACATTCCTCTTTCCACTGTATCAATTATTTTGATTGCCTTCCACTCTTCTTTTCTAACCTCTAGGTTATCCTAAATGTCAGGGGTGATTCTTAAACCACTGCAGATAAGTCTTCAATTTTGGACCTCTGAAAATAGAGACTGATGTTAAAAGGGAAACAAACAAAAACAAAAAACAAAAACAAAGTGATTACTGAAATGCCCAAAATGCTAGTTTCAACACAAAGTCAGCATCCATAATTAAGAGAGAATTTAACTGCAAAATCTCTCCTGGATTGTATGAAAAGGTCATTTAAAACACTTTAAGGGCACACGTACACCCAGAACACACAAGCTGGTTACTCAGAGACCAGATGTGCACTTTTCCAGAAAACAAAACATGCAACAGTTGGCCACTTAAGGTCTAAAACAACAGATCAGAGGAAAATAAATTGATTTACTCAAATATGCATGACTTTCCTGGAGGGGGGAAAAATAAGATGCTGAAAAAGTTCCCACTGATTTCCTTTGATGTGCCCAGGCTCTGAAGTAATGTTTCATTTTGCACAATGTAAATTGGGTTAGGAGAAAAGGTAAATAAAACTCCAGAACTGTTTTTTCTTTATTTATATTTTTAAAAGATCAAAATTATGAAAGAAAAAATTCAGGTCAAGGTACACAGGGGTCTGGTTGATTGGAAAACTGTAATGTCAGTATACCAAAGTGGTCTCTGATGAGATGAACAATAAGTTTGATTAAATTCCCAGGGGAAAGTAGTTGCATGGAGGCAACTTGAAGTGAAATTTGAGTGCTGACTCTGACTTTGGAGGACGTAGGCTTCTCTCTCTATTTCTGCCACTTTTTAGCCAGTGTTATCCTGGGCCAGCTTAGTCCAATGTAAAAAGCACTGACTGGAGTCAGCTATCTCAGGCTCATATTTCTCCTGTGATCTTTACTGCTGTTTGACTGCAAGTCACTTAAATGTTCTGGGCCTCGGGTTCACCATCTGTAAAATGAGAGGTTGGATTAGATGGACTCAGAGGTCCTTTCTAGCACAAAAACCAGGATTCTATGAACCAAAGAGACTAGGCCTCAATTTTCTCATCTGGTATATGATGCCGTTCGACTTGGAGACCTTTCCAGCCTTTCCTGAGGGGAAGGGGTCTTTTACAATTCTAAATCTGTGAATGTTTGTGTTGGATACTTCATGAAAGCCTAAGGCTTGCAAAAATTTACCCAACATCCACGTAATGTCTTGACTACTTTTCCTCATGTTTAATATCCCAGCAGTGAATCATTTGAATTTATTTTGACACTGTGAACATCAGATGTCTTTTTAAAAAAGTCATCAATTTTACACTGTGGGCCATATTTTCCATTTTTATTAAAATTATTACTTACTCACCACCTGCTTTTATAACTTAGCTTAGTTTTTATAGAACCTTTTAATTTCCATTGGTGAGGTTACAGACACAATAACTAAATATTCCATTTCTTTGAATGCTCAGAGTAAATTATAGGGGAATACGACAATAAAAGCAGGAACAATAGGGAAAAATTAGGGCATGAAGTAACCACTGCTCTTCAGGGACTACGGCATTTCGCGGTCTGTTTTATCTGATTTTACAAAAGAAGAGAAGCTTGGAGGAAATTGCTATTTGGGCTGCAGACACTGCTTATTAGGAGAGTTTTCTTTATGGCAAATTTTTAGTTATAATTCTAAGAGGAAAGTAGGTGGACCCTTGATAGAGAATAGATAAGCTCACAAGGAGGATTGGCAGTCCTACCTAGAAGTCAATAGAAGCAATCAAAAGAAGGTGCCAAGGAGTAGGAAATCATGGTGAGCTAAGCATATATTAGAGACTTCATTACTGAATGTGTGAAAATATTAAATCTATTTTGTGTCTGTTATTATGTTATGTTATTATGTATCCTTAGGTGTTTCTGTTATTACAATGATTTCTCTTTTGGCTCAGGACTGTGAAGATAATTTCTGTAGATATATTTTATCTTTAAGTTTTTTCAGGAGCTATACAACTATTGACATTTTATATAATTTTACTTTTCCTTTAGTTTGCTGTGACAATTAAAAAGGTTCGAGGGACATAGTTTCTGGGTAGTTTAATCATTTTATTAATAAGGCCAGCATATTATTAATAAAAGGATGGTCATTTGGTCCTTTTCCTCTTAGAATAAAGACCATTGTGGCCCTGGGCACTGGAGTTATAACTTCTTTTTGAAGAGGAGTCACAATCAAGTCTGATTAGTTAACACAATGAGAGGTGGGCTATATTGAAATGAGGGGCTTAGAGTGACTCTTATCACCCTTGGACTGAGAAACTATCTGTATACCCTATATATATATACCCTGTATACTATCTGTATATCTGGGCCATCTCCAGTCACTCTGATTTATATCTTGCCCCTGGACCCAGGTGACTCCCAAGGAGAAAGTGAGGCTGGTGACTGTGCACAATCCTCACTCACGTAAATCAAATTCACTTGAAAGTTATGGCATCACCTTCCTGAACTATAACAACCACAGTATCATCAACATCTCTACATCCAGACCACCCCTAGCCTTGGGCCATCTTTTCAAAGAATGTGTGTTCCTCCCAATCCTGAGCAGAACACTATGGCTACTCCTATAGTTCAATCTGATTATCAGATAATGCCCTTCTGGAGACTGAACTTTTTAAAATCAGGATTTTAGAAGAAAGGGAGAACTCTGGATCTCCCCAAATTATTGGTTATTAATGATCATTTCTCTCATTACGATAAAAGAATGAGTACCATCTCTTTGGATGTACGGTATACCTCATATCCAACTCTGTCTATCGATGTATCTATTAATCTGTCATCTATCTGCCTACCTTACTACCACACACATAACACTGTGACTCTTCTGTTTTTCATATCTACACGTGTGTGTGCATAAATTGTAAGTAGGTAGTGAGTTGGGCAGAGCATTGAACAAGAGGAATATACAAATATAATGGATTGCCTTTGGTAAATTTCAAATTTCCCTGAAACAAAGGCCTATATAAAAATAATAATATTTTTCTGGTGTTGTACTACCATGAGGCATGGAACACTGAAAAATTTAAAGTAAATATCTCCCACAGAGCAATGGCGGGTAGGTCAACCTTACAGTTACCAACTAATGACAAAGAAATGTCTGTTTGTCCATCAGGAACTAGAATATTTTCACTGGCTGATCCACATGTTTGGAATTCTTTCACTCCATATCTCCATCTCTTGGCTTCCCTAGCTTCTAAGTCCCAGCTAAAATCATACCTTATCTAAGAAGCCTTTCCCAGTCTTAACATGATTGCCTTTCCTCTATTGATTATCTCCAATTTAACCTTAATGTATTTTGATTGTGTAGAGTTGTCTGAAAGTTTCTCTTCTGTTAGACTGTGAGCTTAATGAGTGCAGCACTATTCCCAGTGCTTAGTACAATGCCTAGTACATAGTAGGTGCTTAATAAATGCTTGTTAGACTGACAGACTGAATGAGCTGAACACATGTCAAAATCAATAAATAATGCAATGAAAGACATGCACTTTGATGTCCTTATGTTATCAAGAAAAATAAAGGAAAACTGTAAGCATATTGGGTTATTCCCCCGTGGTGAACATAAGAGAATATATGGACAAATGTAGCAAAAAATGAGTGCTATAAATGGATGTTCTGTATCTTTGGTGAGAATATCCACAATTGATGAGGTTTAGCGGTTTAGGGGTGCTGGGACCCCAAAATCACAACATGCAGGTCCTGCCCTAAAGAATTAGATCCAAGCCTTTTTTCAGCCAAAAACAAGGTTTATTAGAACATCTGTCATATTGTGCAGACTCTTAAGGAATCTGAACATTAGTGAGCTATTGGCTAGATTCTAAGAATCTGAGCACCTTAATGGAGACAAGATGGACCTTATATACAGAAAGACTGTGGGAGGGATGTAGTTGTAGCGAAGCAGTTTGGAGTGACTGGAGGAGGGGTCTAACGAAGATCTGAATGGGAATGGCCAGTAAGCTGGGATGAACAGAACTCCTGGGACCTGGACCACCTGGCCAAGGGAGAATGGAGCCTAGATAGGATTAAGGGTGGGAAGTGGGAGGGTGGCATAGGGAGGCAAGACAATGGAGGGCTAGGCTAGGTTAAGGGTAATTAAGGGTAACAGAGAATTGGGAGATTGGATGTGGCCATAATGAAAGGCCAGTTGATAGGATTGTAGCCTCAGGTGAAAAAAAGGAGATTTGGCCAGGTGGGTAAGTCTAGGGTTTTTCCTTTTTGGGGTCTATATCCCATCCTCATCACAGTGATGAGATCACATATGCATTTAAGATTCATAGAAGATTATGACCATGAGAACAAGCAAAAGGAATTATCAGAAGGAAGGACTCTAACTCTATCCCCTCTTTCTGGAGCATTTATGTTACCATATAGTAGATATTTACTTTTTAAGCCAGGAAGGAAAAGAAATATGGCTGATCTCATGTATGTTAAACATATGATTTTAAATTTTTAGAAAATTAAGTCTTTTTAAAAAGAAGTCATGAAATGCTGTGAGGGAGTTTTTTGTCTTTGAATATAGTTTACACACATCAACTATGAAAATAACTAAATTTTTTCAAATAATTGTGCTATGCAGACCAAAAAAAATGAAGTTACAAAAGTAAATTTAAATATGGATATTAATAGAATTGTGGGTTTTTTTTTTCCCTAACCTTCTTAGATTTTTGCTTCCAATATATACCCTATGTGGGAGCAGTCAGCTGGAGAGATTGAGTGTAATGGATAGAAATCTAATTAGAAGTGGGTTTATAGGACATGCTTAACTTTTTAAAGGGTTTTAGAGACTTGTAATGTAATATTCACTGAAAAATGTATCACCACAGGAGTCTCCTAATCATCTAATCCATCCCCTCACTCCCATACAAGACTGTCTCTATGCTACCATCAATAATTGTCTTTCCTATCTAATACAGACATCAAGGGAAAGAGATTCTTTAACCTACTTCTTAACATGTTTCACTGTCTTACAGTCAGCAAGTTAGCAGGAAACCTTTAAATGACCAAGGAGGCAAATTAAAGTTAATTTAGTCTGTCATTTGACTTTAGAAATAGACTTTAGTGTACTTGGAGGGAATCAACGCAGACAGGGGAGAGTTTTTTATGTGTTCCCCTAAAGCGTTGTTGTAAAACCCATCCTTTTGTTCTCTACTCTCAATGGCACCATAAAAGTGGAAGGCAGAAATAAGGTTTGGGGGTAGCAAACCCTATGGGTAGCCAACGTAGAGATTTTAAAATGTTATAGCAGTGTCAGATGCCAGTGTTTTTCAGAGCCGGTAGTTAGACTATTTATGGACTCCAAATGGCCCCTGAATTGACCTTTTGATCTTTATCTTTATCATACCACTGCCCTCATTTTCGCATGAGTTAATCATTCAGCAAGCACTTATTAAGTGCCTGCCGTGTGCCAGTCACTGTGCTGGTTGGTCAGTTAATAAGCATGTATTAAGCATTCACTGTATGCCACACATCATAATAAGGAAACATACAAAAACAAAAATCAATATTTATTTTTTACTTAAGAATAAGAACTTCATTTATTCTATAGAGTTTTTTCAGTTGAGATAAGTGGGATTGATGGGTGTTCAGTTCAATTATTATTTTTTTTCCTCATCATTAAGAGATCTGGTGTTTGAAAAATTCAAAATCTATTATTGTGATTTGTGGAATAAGTGATTCGGTAAGAATTTTCAGTCACTGACAATGTGCCCATCCAATCACAAGCATTTATTAAGCACTTACTTTGTACCAGGCACTGTATTCACTGCTAGGGACATTAAGAAAGGCAAAAATACAGCATCTCCTTTGGAGGAGTTCACATCCTAATGGGACAGTGTCAATGTGCAGTAAACAGCAAAGCAGATAACTGAGGTAATCAAACTTAAGGATTTTTTAAAAGGGATATTACCTGTGAAAATAGGTGTTTAACCTAAATTATCCAGATAATTGACTCAGCTGTCTAATCTGTTTGCATATTTGGGCATAGTCTTAGTTGTTTTATCATCAATATTGGTTTCCTGAGAAAAAGCTCTGTAAACTCTGCTAGATTTCCGCCCCCCCCCCCCCCTTGGGCATGTATGTCGGATTGAGGTGATGGGAAAGTCACGTAAATGAATAACTTGTGTACCTTTCATTTTTAAAGGATCTCTATTTTTGGGCAATAAGAATGAGACTGTTGAGGCAAGCACCCAACCCGTGTCCTGGATAGGAGTCTTCAGGGATCCATCACAGAAAAGAACAAAAGCTTAAAGAATAGAGCAAATGGTTCTCCAGACCTCAGCTTGATTTCTTTTTGGTCAGAAGTGAATTCCCTCCAACGTGATGTTATTTTGGGCACAGAGAATAATTTTCTCCCTCGGGACGGTTAAAACTATCCTATTCGGGATAGAATCTCTTGAAGTTTGGAGAAGAGCAGTTGATTAATTATGAATTGTGTTTAATCCATTTTCTTCTCAAGGGATTTTCTAATGATTTTGAGGGGAGCTTCTAGTATTTAATATTTCCTACTATGACCTAAATGAACAAAAAGAAACAAGCAAGCAAAACCCATATCTGGGTCTGATTTGTTTTTTTTAAACCTCTGATCGATCATATAAATACTGATTTTATTGATAGAGACTTATGAGTAAGATGGGTTTTCAGTGAAAGTCTGTAGCCTAAATAAAACCCCAAAGGCATAGATATGAATAAATATAAATACATCCTACTGCATTTCATTCTTCTAAAGTTGTAGACAAAAAATACTGGCCTTCTTAATTTTTTCAACATTCAAAATTAATGTCTAACCACAATAGAAACAAAATGTTTCCTTTTTGCATTTTATTCTAGTTAGAGGCAGGCCTGCAATTTCATTGTATCAAACTCTCTACTTAGGAGTCCTCTAAATACAGATCAGTACTTCTTCAGTTTAAAGTCTTCAAGGATTTCTTGGGCCACTGGGAAATTACATGATTTGCCCAGGGTAACATGATAACTATATGTCAGAGGAGGGACTTCAGCTCAGGCTTTCCTGACCAGCTTTCTATTTCCATGACTGGCTGTATTCTTTATACATTAGCTAGATTTTAATCTTCATTTTCATATACACATGTACATACTCATACAATCTTATGTATGTCCATATAAATATGTGAGATATATTTAATAACCACATTATGTTGCTTCTAAACCCAGAGTTACAACATATTAAATGAGGTTTTTCCAAATGAAATTTCAAGATGTAAGCAGCAAATAAGTAACAGTATTTTAAGTTGGAAGCACTGCCTTCTCAGTACTACTGTTCTCTTGATTATCTTTCCTTTTTGAGCTATATAACATATTTTTCCAATCAACACACATGAAAATCATCAAAACTCAAATTCCTAATTTTGAACCAAAGCAGTTGGAGATCAACGAAATCAAGAATGTTTAGAATCCTTTATTAGGCCTATAAGGGGGAAAAAAACCCTCATCCATCAATCATTCTTCCTCTTCCCTAGTACTGCATATATTATTGACAAATTTTATCAAAGCATCTGTAATGCCAAGCTTTTGGGGGCAAAATTTGAATTGTACACATTAGCATATTATATTGTCTAATCAAAATTTGATTTGTTAAGGTGAGTGAGCTAATAGCCTTTATTTTTAATCTTGTTAACAACTCTAAAATTGGTTAATAATTACTTTAGAATTATAGGCTCTGCTTTGTACATTGGTGACGAGTTCCCAATCACCAACCAGTTTAATAGCAATAATAAATTATGCTGCTTTTTGCAGCAGAGAATGTGATAGACAGCTGAAATGGGATCAATTTCCTTCCAGGACTGCATAACAAACTCCACTTCTCAACATTTTAAAGTTATGAACGTTCTGCAGATGCATAGCAATATTTAGAGCTAGTTATAATTTACCCGGGCCTCTTGTGCATCCTCATTTATTTTGTTTTCTTGATATGGTGTTAATCAAAGGTAATGTGGTTCTCTATGGCTTTTATTCCATTTGATGTCTGGGGAAACTATTCTCTTAAAAGTAGTGTAGAATCAGATCAAATTCTGTATTGCCCATGTACATGCATACTTTTTTTTTCTTTTTTGAACAGTCAATCAATTTCATCAGTGTGTAGAACTCCCACTGTGGCAACTCCCTCTGGCAAGGCAGCAGTTGCTGTGTAATTTGCAATTTTAGAGCTTTATCTAGGTTCCACTGAGAGGTTAAATGGCTTGCCTTGGTCAAAGGTAGATCTTCCTGACTTTCAGGCTAACCTTCTGTCCACTGTTCTGTACTGCCTCTCACTATCTTTATGTTGGTCAATAAAAAGTCATGTTAGATGCCAACCAAAATGCATAAATGATATTAATATCAACAGTATTTAGACCTGGTCTTAACACTGATTTTACAGGTAAAGCAACTGAGACCTAATGAAGTAAATAGACTTGGTTGAGGTCACACAAAGCAAGTTTTAGGAGACAGCAAGAATTTGAACTCATATCTCCCGACTGCAAATCTAGTACACTTTAAATTACACCTTATCCCCACACAGTTTAACCGGTTACGTAGCAGAGCATACATCCTTGTGCCGTGAAGCACGTGACAGGTTCATTGTGAGACTGAGGCTAGGTGAAAGAAACGTATGGGGATAATCTGGAATATGTCCTGGGTACTATCTCTACCTTCATTAAATTGATGAACTTTGCACTTACTGGTAGATTGAATCCTGAGAAAAGATGTAACTCTAGAAAGATGGCAAAAGTTAAATCTGATTTTTCAAAAGAGACTTTGTTCCTGATTAAGGTCCTTAAGCTTTGTACCTGTAGAAATTACCCTAAATAACATATTTAATCAACTAGACATGTCATAATGAGCAGCTTGGTGATGCAGTAGTAGAGACCCAGATCTGAAGTCAGGAAGACTCATCTTCATGAGTTCAAAGTTGGTCTAAGACACTAGCTGTGTGATCCTGGGCAAATTGCTTATCCCTGTTTGTCTCAGGTCCTTGATCTGTACAGTGAGCTGGAAAAAGAAATGACAAATCACTCCAGTATCTTTGCCAAGAAAACCCCAAATGGGTTCACAGTGAGTTGGGCATGATTCAACAACAACAACAACAACAAATGTGTCATAATATATGCTATATATTACAAACATTTCCCCAATGCATATAAATCTTCCCTAATAGAAGAGCAATGAATTGGTTCACCAGTCTGCAAACTAATAATGCAAAAAAAAGTTACAAATATTCATGCCCTTTGGCCTAGAGATCCCAGAGCTGGAACTATATCCCAAGGAGGTTATTGACAGCAAGAAAAGATCCATAGATACAGAAATGTCCATTGAAGCATTATTCATTTATCTTAACAAAATACGGGAGTCAAACAGTGTCCAATGATTAGTGATAGAAGAGCCAGCTGTGCTACATAATGGGATATTATTTGTTCTGTAAGAAATGATACCTATGAAGATAAGGAGACTTTTATGACAGAGTGAAGAAATCAAAGCTAAGAAAACATAACCTAATTATTGTAAATAAATGCAGCATGAAAATGCAACAGACCTCTGGTCAATTGCAATGGCCAGTAGTGGTAAAATACTGTTGAAATTAATGAACACATTCTTCTTTTCCATTAACTATCATTGTTTTGTATTTTTCCTGGATTTTATAAGGAATTTTCCTTGGAGGAAAGTCTGGAGAGGTAAATGTCTCCTATTAAAACAAAATATACCTATAAATATATTTAAAAAACAAAATAGATATAAATTAGTGAATCAGGATAATACATTAACCATTCATATATGTTTAAAAATATTACTGTCATTCACTAAAGTATTACTCGAATGGTTCATTGTGGTGTAGAGATGAGTCAGAATTCTTATAAGCTGTATCATTGGCTTGGGCAGGACCTATCATGCTGGAAGGGATTTGAGTAGCGGCCCAATAATAAACTTTGTCAATAATCTGAAGATTAAAATTTCAAAGGCATTAGGGTATGGTCAAGGTCAATTTTTTCATCCAAAGTAGCTCTCCAAGGCCATCCACTAAGTCACAAAATGGTAGCAACCTGTGTCATGGGAAACAGAGGCTACATATATGAAATCAAATGTACTTTTGAAGTATTGAGGAAACTTGCTTTGTACAACATTCTTATCTTTTCCAATCCCTGCAAGAAATCCAGAAGGAAAGAACACATTGAATCAGGTTGGAGAATTCAGGACTTCTTTGGAAAAATTTTGACAGATATCTTCTAGGAGACTTTAAGTATATTGATAGCTTTATGAAATCTACTCCCAAGATGTTGATTTCATTGTATTTTCTTTCATTTTAATTTTACAATCATGAGCAGAGATGTTGCAGATCAGTCATCCTGATGTGTTCATTGTTGGGCTCTATAGTCTCAGATCTGGTCTGGCAATGTGTGCTTAAGATTTGTCAGTGGCAGTATGGTGTAATTGGTAGCCTGTTAGAAGGGTGACTTTCCTTAGGTTAAAATGTTCTCTTCTTGCCTTTAACAAGGAGCTTTTAGCCCAGTAAGTACTTCTCTTTGGATATTGCTTCCCAGACAATTTTAGAGTCCCAGACTTCTCTGAAGCATGTCTAGTGGTTTCTTCACTGAAGTATGCATTTCTTTCATTTTGTCTTTGTACCTTTAGTTTCTAACACATACTGGTCACTCAATGTTTGTTGATGGACTACTTGACTTATTGCTTCTTCCTAGTCAAGGCTTGCTCCTCAGTTATAGCAGAAGTTGGTACCCATGCTGTGAAAATCAGGACAATCTCACAGTATTTGGGGTATCACCCTTTGGGTCATGGAATACAGGATTGGAGAAAAGGCTCCATCTGTTCATGGCTATTAGCAGCACTGCTGGAAAAGCTATCCCAGATAAGTAGCTTTTGCTAAGTCTTCAGTAACCTGTCCTGTTCTCATCCAGGTAACATCTATGGTAGCTTTGTCTTTGGTAACATCTTCTTTAAAGAGAATTGAGCGTGATGGAGCAGAACTATTAGAGACCCATTGTGTACCACAGCAGTAGCTAAAATTTTAAGAAATGTGGACATACCTACTACCTAAATTATTATTTGGGCAATTAATTAGTTGTCTTTGCCTATTCTATTACATGGGAAATTATGTTTCTGTCCACGATAGTTAAATAAACTCAGATTTTTTTGGAGGGAAAACAACTAAATGTAGATTATATACCATTGCCTTACTTTTGGAAAATGCTGTGTGTGTGTGTGTGTGTGTGTGTGTGTCTGTCTGTCTGTCCGTCTCTGTCGAAACCATTTTAAAAGCCATTGTCATAGCATGGCATACTAGCATGATTCAGGCAGAATGAGATGTTACAGATAATGTAGTTCAACCTCATCTTTTACAAAGGAGGAAACGATAGCCCAGATAGATCAAATGGCTTACCCTTGCTCACAGTTAGTTGGTGTCCAAGGGAAGACTAGATCCCTAATCCCTTAATTTCCATTTCAGTGCTCCTTCCACTAAAGGTGAAATTACATCCTCATTACATTACATTACATCCTCATTAACCTTGGTTTCCTGAAATTTAAAAAAACAACAAAAAGCCTCAAAATCATTAGCTGTCTACACCTACACACACACACACACACACACACACACACTCTGTGCAGTTCCTTGGAAGTCAGCTGTCCAGTGTATCAGGGGGTTTATATTTCAGTTATAAATCCTAGAAATCCGAGGGATCACAATCAGCACACTTCTTGTGTTCATGTTCAACCTTTTCTGTATTTCTCCCTCTCCATTGAAACACATAGCACTACTACCATTTTTAATTGTAGTTCTGGAAGAAAGAATCCAGCTTTTCTTTCTACATTTGTTTTTATATTTCTCACAGTTTTGCTTTATGTTTACTGTGGTGGTTCTCACAATTGTGGGCTTATTAACTAAATAAACCTGAGAAACATAACCAGCATGTAGGCAAATAACTGCAAAGGGGAAAAAGGCACTAATACATACACAGAAGAATCATGAGAAGTTCTGAGATGTATTTGTATACCTTAGATTTGGTAAAAATATTAATTATAATGTGCATGATTGACATGAAAGTAAAATATCAGCCCATCATAGTTATAGTAGAGTAATTAAAATATCATACATCAAATGTGTCTAAAGATCTTATGGCCAAATGTGAAAATTCTGCATGGCAAACTCCCTCTGATAGACATTCCTAAATATTTGAAAACAAAAAGTCTAGTCACCTAAAGTAATTTTTTATAGCAGTTGAAATTGGTAGTCTTTCCTTCTTTCTTCCCTCCCTCCTTCCCTTTTTCTTTTCTCTATCTTTCTTTTCTTCCTTCCTTGTTCTCTCCCTCCTTCTCCTCCTTTTTCACTTCCTTTCTTCCTTCCTTCCTTTCTTTCTTCCCTCTCCTTCCTTGCCTTCTCATCATTCTAGTTACCAAAAGATTCACTCTATCTTACTTCAGCATCATTCTTCTTTAACTCATTATCACTGAGTAAGGCATTGTACGCCACATGGCATACTATCTACTGCAACATGGTTTCAAGAAAGAAAACATCCCATCCTTCCTTTTCCTATTTCTGATGGCAGAACCAATGTAGGAGCTCTGTTAGCTATGGTGGTTTAGGAAAACCCTTAGGCCTAGTAAATATCATAAACAAAACAAGTAAACAAGAAAGTCAGGACTTTGATGCATTGCATTTGCCATGACATGAGCACTCTTTCTGTTTTCTCTATCCTTATTTAAGGGGAGGAAGTCATCTTTCTTTTGAAAAATTAATGACAGTGATATACTACCAGGCCTACTATGTTTATGTTTCAGTATTTTATCTTGCAAAGAGTAGACATCCTCATGTGTAGCCATGCTGAAAGGCCACTTGACTATAACTAAAGATACTACCAGAGAAAGGAAGATTGAGTTAAGGTCCTTTTGTCTGATAGGCTAAGCTCTAAGCACTAAACCTTGTTTCTCATGCTCTTACTTAGAAGTTTCATTTAAAAGTAGCAGAGACTTAACTAGGGCAGCAGGGGTTTAACCTAGGGCTCTATCACCTAAGAGGGTATACATCTTTCTTGGGTAGAGGGGACATTCTACCTTTCATTGGCAATCTGAGGATTGACATCCCCATACCTTGTGTCTAAAAAGTATGCTAGCAGTCTGCAACACATGGTGCAGTTCTGTGCACTGGGCTATCACCCTTAATGAACTACTGCTATATTCATAATATCCTGTGACTTATATTTCCCTCACCTCCACCCCCATCTATAGGGTTTGGATTCTCTGGGAAAAAGTCCTAAGACTATCCTTTAAGAACTGTACCTTGGGTTAAACTGTACTACTACTGTCCCCACTGTCATCATTCTGTCATTCTATATTCCACCATTCTCCTTTCCTTTCCATCAAGTTAGACTATGAAAGAATTCCTAGTTATATCTCTGATTAGTAGTGATCCTGGCTCTTTGGTCTACATTAAATAAAACAAAATAGAAAATGTCAGCATTTCAGATCAGAAAGAATTCTTTCCACTTTTAAGTCTTGTCCCTTTCCATTTCCTGAATTCTTTAGTTTTCTTCCCCCCACCTCCCTCCTTGATAGTGGGTCTACTGTCTCACCCAGGCTGGATGTATAGCCTTCATTCATGGACCTGATCCCACTCCTGTTTGGCACAAAAGCTTTGACTTACTGTGTTTCTGATCTATGCTAGTTTGCCCCTTAGCCAACCTGGCAGCCTCTGGCTCCTGAAGGCTCCTCTTATTGATGCGTGATTTGCTGGGGACATCCCATAGGCGTGGCTCACTGAAGCTCAGAATTCCTGAGCTCAAGTGATCCACCAGCCTCACTCTTTCCAGTAGCAAGGATTAGAAGGTATCCTGCCTTTAGCTTCATTCAAATAGTCCCTTGCTTTTTTTCTTTTCTCACTTAGCTTTCCAGCTTGCCAGTCTCCTTTTATATTGTCTGTGTGGTGTAAAGTGTCCTCTTTCCTTTCCTTTCTTCTTTATTATGCTTCCTTCTCCACACTTCCTGAATTAGGAAATGACTTTTGGTGGGGGTGAGAGTTGGGGCATGTGGCAGGGGGAGAAACAAACAGTGAGAAACAATCAATTGAGCCTTTGGAACTGAAATCTTTAGAGAGAATTGATTTCATATCAGTCTGTCTATGAATTTCATTTCTACTTAGGGAGCATACAGAAATGCTGTCAAACACCAACATTTTAGCAAATTTTATTTGTTCTTTTCCAAGTCAGAGAATGCAAGCATGGTTGAAAAAAGAAAAACTTTAAATTTTCTACCAACAAAAGTTACCTTTCAATGAAAAGTGAAAAAAAAGTCACTCTGGTGTTGTATCAAGCAAACAAAAACCACAAGAAAACTTCAAAAGCTTCCAAAACTGTAAGATTCACAGGTTTACAAAATCAGTGCAGCTTCCCTGTGACCTAATACTATAAGAGTAAAATGGCAATTAAGTTATAAATTAGAGATGTGTTCTCATATTATGTTTAAAGGTTAATATTACCCGGAGATCTGTGATGACAGTAAAGAGTACTTGTTTTTCATAGTGTTAGGTACACTGCTAAGATAATGTTTCCCAGAAACTGGAAGGGGTCTGGGGAAAGAAATCATTGTTTAACTTGCACTGCCATCTACAGAAGAGGCCGTGTACTCTAGTTTCCATTATTTGCAACCTGAAAAATGCACCCAGAAAACAGAAGTAAATTAATTGAATGCTTAATGTTATGCATGGGTATGCACTTCGTTTTCCTCTCCCTGGATGTGCAAATGCATTGTTATTCCAGTATAACTTCTCATCACTGGAGTGCCATGGAATGAAGTTGTGTTTGTTTTTGTTATTTCTTCCTTAGAAAGCCCCTTTTGATTGAACCCTTTTGGTTGAAAATCTTTCCAAAATGTATTGGCTTAGTCTCCTGCATTAGGAGGAATGCATGTTGTACAGAATTTTAATTTTAAATTGTCTTTCAGTGTAATACCATTACCATCTTAAATACCACTTCTCTTTATACAGTGCTGTCCTTGCAGAAGGTATGGGATGATAGATGCAAGAGACATTTGAGGCCACAAACCCCATCCTGTCACTTTACAGAGGAGCAGGTAGAAGCTCAGAGATTATGTTCTGGGCATTAGGGGGCACCATAGTGCAGAGAACACTGTGCTAGGAGTCAGGAAGGCAGGCCCAAGTTCAAATGTAGCTTCAGGAACTGTTATCTGTGTGATCCTGAGCAAATTACTTAACCTCTCTATGCCTTAGTTTGCTCAACTGTAAAATGGGAATAATAATTATATCTACCTCACACAGATGTCTTGAGGATCAAATGAGATAATATTTATAAAGTGCTTAGCACAGTGCCTGGCACATGGTAGGGACTTAATGTGTTCTTGTATCTTCCCCCTCTCATTTCTCAAGGTCATGAAGGAGTGAGAGGGTATTTAAACACAGATCCTCTGAGTTCAGCGTCAGTGATCTCTCCTCAGTACCTCTAGACCTTTCTTAGATTAGGCTAACCCCGTAATGACAGCAGGACAAAGCCTGGAAGTTATTTTTCTTTTTAGAATTAATGAGATATCAGGAATGTTTCTCCCAAGAGGAAATAAATTGCACAGGGGAAATGATTCTGATTTAATTCTACTTAACTGAGGCGCACACACACAACTTCCTTAATGCATTTGAAATATCATTTAATTTCCATGCATCTTAGTAATGTACAGGGCACCACAAAAGCCTCAGTATACTATAATTTTAAGCTTTAATAGCTTAAAATTGAATTAAGATTTTTTGGCATACCCTGTATAGTGGATAAAGCAAAGTGTAAGGGACACCTATATAATGTCCTTCTCTGAATTGGAAAGAGCAAACGTGCTTCCTTCCTTGTCATTTTGAGTCCCTTCCTCCTTCACCCTCTATGCCAGATTAAGACTTATATTTGGTTCACAAAGACTAATCAAATTTTCCAAAGCTTCATTCGAGAAATGTCATTTAGTGTTAATTATTTATGCTCAAATTCTGTAGCAGAGCAGGAATTATGCTGCAGGATATCATGAAAGTAATGGATTTTTGGTAATATAAGGCTTCTCTATAACTCTTCTGTTAGGTCTTTGCTGAGAAATAAATGGGATAAGGTAGAATCTTTTCTTTAAAGCTAACCACACATGCGGGTAATAGAAATACGAGTTGATGACTCCAGTTTACGTTTGTATGAAATTTCTGAGGAGATACGCAACCTCAAATATCCACAAATGTCCACAGACAACTCTCTTTTTCTCTTTCTTCCTTCCTTCCATCCTAAGTTCTAAACTTCCTCTTCCTCATCTTCCTCCTCCTCCTTTCCTTCTTCCTCCTCCTCCCCTCTTCCTCCCTGCCCCTTCCTCTCTTCTACCTCTTCCTTTTCTCTCCTCCTTCATCATCATTTACTTCTATGGCAGGTTAGGAACTAATGCTAGCCAATGATAATAATAAAAAAGGGCATAAGATATTGCAGGGTTAGGTCAATGATTCATTTTTTTTAAACAATTTTTTTGGTGCTTTTAAAAATAACATTTCTGCTACTTCTCAACCACCCCTATTAGTACCTTCCCTTTTTACAAAGAACACCCTGACTCATTTATCATGTCTCATTCTGTACCTGTAGCCCACCACCTCCCTACTGAGAAGAAAAAGCCATGTTTCAAAATCATTCTTTTGGAGTTGAGAATGTTCCTTACAATATAAGTTATATTGCCTGGTAGTGTTGATGTGGACTTTAATATGGTCAAGAATCCATTTAGGGGCAGAAACACCACCAGTTAAAGTTTGTCCTGGGTGTTCTATATGTCTGCTTTAATCTCCTAATCTTTTTGCATCTATAACATAAGAATATGAAGATGAAGAAGCAATGGTATTTAGAAGGGATAATGAAAAGATATTCAATCTTTTAGCCAAAATGTAAAAGAAAATTCAAAAAATGTTGTTATATCTATGGCCACATGATTGACTGTCAGCTCTTTAAGGGCAGGGACTGTTTTTTGCCCATCTTTGCAACCCAAGAACAGTGCCTGGCACATAGTAGGCAATTGATAAATGGTTATGGATTGACTATTTACAGAAAAATTTCTTTATAATGAGCCATATGAGAAATCATTCCATAGTGTACATTTTTAAATGGTCGAACTCTCATCTCATGGCAGACATCATTGATTAGTATAGCAGGTATGTTCTCTCAGTACTGTGAGTTGGGGAACCAGGACATATACAGAGAAAGATAAATAACAGTACAAGATGCTATATGCCAACAGACAATATGTGGCAGACAGTGAGTGCTCCAGCAGTACACTGCAAAGCAAGTCTCACCTCATTTATTTCTTTGAGAAGATACAATAGCGGAAGGCTGTAGGGAAATCTCATATTACCAAACCATCATTACTTTTCCAAAGTATCCTGCAGCATACTTACTAATGCATCATGAAATTCTCATAAATAAGTAACTGGAAATGTCACTTCTGCAAATAAGTGAATAACATATTTTTTCATTTACTTGTGCAGGCTTTGTTTTATATGACTTCTAACACATGATGTGCATATAGGCAGGTATATTTACTGATGTATTATAGCATAAATCTCCCTTCTGCTTTAGAAAGAAAACAGTGCTTAACTAGATGACCAAAAATGCATTACTTTAAAATAACTTAAGTTTATTTTGTAAATCTTTTCTAACATAATAGAAGTATATGATTAAAGCATTTCCCTGCTTCGAAAACATGTTTTGTTTTGTTTTTTTATAAAAAACATAAGAAATCTTTCAGAATCTTGCAGTTTGAGAACCCAATAGTTTATCTTGAACATAAGTTCGTTTCAATTCTTATTGGTTTTAACATGAAATACACACATGACTGGCTTCCACAGGACCACATATTTAGAAATAGAAGGAATGTTAGAGACCATTGAGCCCAACTCCCTCATTTTAAAATTGAGGAA
Source organism: Vombatus ursinus (assembly GCF_900497805.2). NCBI lineage: Eukaryota > Metazoa > Chordata > Mammalia > Diprotodontia > Vombatidae > Vombatus > Vombatus ursinus. Next base: position 2,578,232 of record NW_020954636.1, on the reverse strand, counting down.
ACTGAGGCACAGAATTTAATTTTCATATGGTCACATGAGGTTTGAATCCAGGTCTTCCCTACTTTAAATCCAGTACCCTATCCATGATATTGTGAATGTGGACTATGTAACGAATATACTTTATGTGAGAGCTTCCATTCTTTACAAGGGAGTAGGACAATGGTGATATACAACAACCAGCCAACTAGAAGGATTTCTGAGCTTCACAGCTGCTTGAAATAATAGTGATCCTTTGTGAGTGAACTCTAGCCAAATTTGGAGATGCCTGTAGCTGCCAGAAGCCATGGACCTGGCCTTGACCAGCTCAAGGCAACCTTGAGCATTAGCCGTAGATTCCAGACCTTACTCAGAACTTTTCTAAACATCCTGGCTTATTGTGTCTCCAGAAGTCCCCCTCCCCTTGATTTTCTTCACTCCTGCCCACATACTTGAAAAGTTTACTCTAGTAAGCTCTTCTTCTCAGACAATAAACATTTTTGTAATCTGACACCAGACTGTTTCATTCAGGGTCTGTCTTTTTGGTCCCGCGGGTCTTCCTTTAACAATACTTATCAATGAGTAAGCATTTACATTCATCTGCTGTGCTAAGTACTAGGGGTACAAAAAGATTGAAAAGCTAGTTCTTGCTCTCAATGAGCTTACAGTCTAATGAAGGAGACAACATGCAAACAAACATATACAAACAAGCTACGTAGGAAGTAATTATCAGAAGAAAGACACTAGAATTAAGATGAGGAGATGAGGGTTTGATGGAGAGAGCATTTCAGGCATGGAAGATAGCCGGAAAGAATGCCCAGAGCTGGGAGATGAAGTATCTTGTTCATGCAACAGCCAGGAGGTCAGTGTCAGTGCGTCAAAGAATGCTGATGAGAGAGTAAAGTATAAGAAGACTGAAAAGGTAGGAGGGGGCTTTGAATGCCAAATAGAACATTTGTGTTTGCTCCTGGAGGAAAGCAGAAGCCACTGGGGCTTTTGAGTTGGGAGAGTTACATGGACTTTTGGAAAACCACTTTGGTATCTAAATGGAGTGAGGAGACTTGAGGCAGGCAGACCCACCAGCAGGCTACTGGCACAGTCCATGAGGTTATGAAGGCCTACACTAGAGTGATGACTGTGTCAGAAGAGAGAAGGGGGTATATTCAAGAGATGTTGTAAAGGTGAAATGGACAGTCTTGGCAACAGACAGAAGGAATATGAGGGGCAGTAAGGAGTCAAGGATGACAACCAAGGTTGTTAGCATGAGACCTTTGCTAAATCTTGAATGTTGTGGGGGAAAGAATAAAAGATTTAGATTTAGAAGCTATCAGCTTCCATCTGCCTGGTACTACCTGTGTGACTTTAGATAAACTACTTTCCTTCTCTGGGCCCCAGTTTTTTCATCTGTAAAATGAGATTAGACTGAATGTCAATCTTGTCACTAGGCCTAGAGAAAAGGAAAAACCATTCCGAGTGTCAGATGGAACCTAAATCGAGATTTAATGGTAGGGTTGAGGAAAATAGTAACCATATGTTATAATACTGACAGTAGAACAGCCCACTCTAATATACATATACTGTACTGCAAGAGGCTTTTGCAGATCTCTTAGCTACTACTCACTCAAACTGCCTCCCCTTGTGTTTTTGTAAATTTGTAAATATTTTGTAGATATGTATATGTTCTTTCCACTGGTGGAATGTAAGCTCCTTGAAGGCAGGGGCTGGTCCATTTTTGTCTTTGGGTTCCCAGAGCTTAGTATAGTGCCTGGTACACATTAGATGCTTAATAAATTCTTCTTCTTCTTCTTCTTTTTTTAATAAATTCTGAGTGACTGATGAATACATTCTTACCTCATTGCTAGAATTGAAATCATTATTTGTAGAAAAGAATTCAGTATAAAGTCAGTGCATCTTGGATGACATTTAAAGAGTTTAGAATACTTCCCTAAACAAAGCAATTTTAAAATGTGGACCTTTAGGGCAGGATTATAATTAGGTCCCAATCTGGGTTCAGAATTAGGTATGGAGGAAGGGTGTGTCTGGTCTCATGAAATGAGTGCCTATTTTTCTTCTCTGTGCCATAAATCCCTTCAAGGCACCCTGTTTTGATTCTCAGCCAGAATGAACAAGATTCCCAAAACTCTTTTATATAAAAATCCATTTAAATTTATTTGGGATATTTTAACTGTAAAGAAGTCAAATGTATTTTTTTTTATGTTTAGTACTATCTAGAATCATAAAACTGCAAAGAGTCAATTTTAATGCAATGACACAATCCTTGAGCAATTCTTATGGTTGCATTAACACTTTCTCATGGCAAGGACTATATAATAAAGGATTCATTTAACCACTTATATAGTGGTTCCTTCCCCAATCCTTGCAACTGACAACAGGGAGCCATACAATTTTAATCTATATAAAACTTTGCCATATAGCCACAAACCTTTATTTTTAATCAACTGATATTGTTTGTTTCTGATTTCCCTTTCCCTAGTTCAAGCAAATTCTGTTATACATCAATACCCTGATGTGAGGCTTGAGATAAAAAGTTCAGAGAAGGCTTAGATATCCATGAATACATGATTCATGTATTGCATCAAAGTTGACTTATAATGAGCAATATAGTAAGTAATTCTATAGCTAATAATTTAAAGTGATTAAAATAACTGATTAGCCAGGAGAGCAGGAAGAGAAAAGAGATGGAGAGACACAGGACTTATAGTTTCTTTTTCATAGGGGGAGGGAAGAGAAAATATCCCCGTAAGGGGATACCCATTGGTTGGTTGGTTCAGGCACATTACATAACAGCTTATAAATATAGAAGTAATGAGGTAGCATAATGTATTGGGAAAAGTACTGAACTGGAAATTGGTTCAGTTGTGTTCTAATCCAAACTCTGTCAGTACATGGTTATGCGACCTTGAGGAAGTCAGTCCACTTTTATGGGTAGGATACAATTCATTCTTGTTTAACATGAGGACATTTCACTAAATCATTTCTTGAAGATCCTTTCCAGCTCTCAGATTCTGTCATTCCAAGAATAAATGAAAATCTTTAGTTTAATTCACTCTTGACCCAAAATAAAATGAAATAGGCTGCCTTGAATGGGATGTATATTTATTTTGAAGAAAAAAAAATATGCTTTGATGTATCTATTCGAGAGCAATGAACATCATAAATCCTTCACATATTCTTATCTAGTCAATTCTTCCCTCTGTCTCTTCCAAAACAGAGGGTCTTGACCTGGAGTCCATGAACTTATAAAAAATATTTTGATATCTATTCTTTTATAATCCTGTATAGTTTATTTTATGCATCTAGAAACATTGTTCTGAGAAGGGGTCCATAGGCTCCACAAGACTGTCAAAGGGATCAATACAAAAATGGCAATGTTTCCTTATCACTAAAATGGAGGGTTTGGATCAGATGGACTGTGAGGTCATATTTAGAAATTAGAATGTTTGGGTTAATTTTACCTGAAATGTGATAGTAGGAATACAAGGGACAAAGTTATGATGGTTTTGTGATGGTGACAAAAATTTTGTTTGTTTATATGCTCTTGATATAAGATCTTGTAGTCCTAGTAGCATTTATCATAGAAGTTTTATTAATTTCACAAAGGCATGGGAAATACCTTGAGTGGTAAGAGACTTTAAGTAATAAGAATGATCATTGTGATACCAGTACTATCATGCTTTACAAAGCCTTTTACAGACATCTCATTAGGGTCTCAACAACCCCATTAAGCCAATACTACAGGTATTATTATCCTCATTTTACAGATGAGGAAACAAGAGTATCACAGATATTACAGGATAGTTCCATTGTTGCGCAGCTAATAAATGTAGGAAGCAGGTTTTGTTCCCAAGTTCTCCTCTTTCCAGTTACAACACTCTATCCAAGAAACCCCTCTCAAAATATATATAAAAATGGTCTGTATTTAACTTCTAAAGTGCAGTAGGAATTAGTACTAATTGTGTTGCCTAAGGGATACCAACTCTTCAATATACTGATCTTAAGGTAGCATTTTGTTTCATGAAGTCCAATAGTTCTCTAAAATCAATGAACAATACACCATGCTGATCTTATCTACCGTCTCAGTTAGTTGTAGAACTAACTATAAAGATGTAATTTGTGCCTGGGTCCTTCTTAAGCTTTTATTTATGTATTTATTTTAAATTTTAAAGATTTATTTTGTCTTTATCCCAGTCACTTCTGAAGTAAAATTGCTCCCCACCCACCACTTTCAGTTGAATCCTCTTAGGAAAAAAAAAAAACAGAAAATTTAACCAAAAACATCCAAATTAGGTGCTCCACCTGTATAAACAGTTAATACAGAATTTTGTCCTCAAAGTGTTTTGCTTTTCTTCTGTGAGGAAGGATGATTGTTTTCATTAATTATCTATCCTCTGGAACCTTCATTGGTTTTCCAGTCTTCAACTTTTTGTTAATATTCTTTTCATGTATGCTATTTTATGTATTTATTATGCACATTTTCCTCTTGATGTTGCTTATTTCATTATGTATCAATTCATGTAAATCTTCCCATATTTTTCTAAATTTTTCATAACTATTATTTCTTATTTCTTTATCATTCCATTACTTTAATATGCCATAGGTGTTTTTTTTTCTTCAACTTTTCCCCAATTGATGAGAACTTTTTTTTCCCCAGTATTTGCTCTGAGAAAGAGTGCTGTTGTAAACATTATACATACATGAGACCTTTGTTTCTTAAGGATTTTATAAAAATGAGAAAATAGGCATAGGAGACTGGCAGCCATGTGGCATTGTAGATAGAGTGCTGGACATGGAGCCAAGAATACCTGAATTGAAATCTTGACTTAGTCACTTATTAGCTATCTTCCTTTTCTGGGCAAGTCACTTAACCTCTTTGGGCCTCAATTTCCCTGTCTGTAAAGTGAGGATAATAATAGCACTTACTTACCAAGGTTGTTATGAGGATAAAATGAAATAATACTTAGAAAGCTTTTTTGTTTAATAAATTAAACATATGGGTCAATAGTTGCTCATATATATTTGTTGCTTTTTTAAGTAAAAGGCAGCATTTATGATTTTTTTATGTAAAAATAAAACTTTTCCATTATTTTAAAATCTTTATCTCTCTGATATGTTTAAAGAATAGATCTTTGATGGGTGAGAGTGAGGAATATTTTTAGGCAACAGGAGAAGAGACTGGACAAGATATGAGAGAGAAGAAGAGAGAGAAATAGATTAGATTATATGTGGGAGTTGTTGAAAAACATAAATACCTGAGGTATACCTTCCTATAGAGAACAGGAGAGGTTGGGATCAAATGTATAGGAATTGGCCCTAATAGCTATTAGGCTATTACATTACATTTTCTGTAATGGCAGAAAAGCCATTACATAGTCAGAGTCAGGAACAAGGAGGAATATAATCAGGGATGATATAGAGAGGTGTTGAAACAGAAGAAGAGTGTGGTCATGGAGGATGGCCTACATTTTCTCAAAAAAATATGAGAGACCCTATTCTGAGAAGTTGAGATTAGTATAAAGACCTTGAGGAAAGAAGAGAAAAGTTTGCAATAGTCACCAGGGAACTGTGTGATAGTCAGTTAGGGAAGAATAAGGAATTTCCATTCAACATTGAGAGTCCAGTTGAAATTAATACATAAATTGGTTATAAAAATAAATATGAAAAAATCCACACATAGGTTGCACCACTCTTTCATTTCTTGAAGATAGGGACATTTGCCTTTTTCCAGTCTAGATGTATTTTCTACAGAGGCATTTTCCCAATCTGCTTTTCTTCTTTTAGTTTTGGGTACCTTGCTTCCTATTGGGGAAAAATCTAATAATTACTTTCAAAAATCACAGCCATATATTTTGGCTCCTTTTCTTCTCCTAATTTAATAAAAATTTCCTTCTCTCCAAAATTGATTTCCCTTCTCTTTGATTTTTATTGCTTTAAGAAAATATTTAAGAAATAAAATACATCCTTCAATGCCTTTAAAATTGTGTCTTTTAGCAAAACTTTCATTCATATGCATTTGATTAGGTCTAGCTATTCCTCCCTACTTTATCTTCTCAAGTGTGATTATCACTTTTTTCCACAATACTATGGGTATTAAGGTACTGAGACTATAGAATCCAAACTGGTTTAGTTTCACCATCATCACAAATAAGAATAGATGTAGAAATCCTGGCAGATTTTTGTTACTTTCAACATTTGTTTGTTGTCTTTCTCGTTTCATCCATAGATGCTACCCAGATGATTTGGCTTAGCTGAATTTTATACCAAACTTTTTGTTCACTCTTTATCCCCAGCTTTTCACTTTTACTTCAAAGAAATTGCTCATACTCTTTTGTCAATCCCCCGGATATGTGACAAATGAGCTTGTTCTGTATATGGCTATTACCATTAATTACAATATTTCTGTACTTGGCAAGGAGATCAATTTTCTGATGGCTACAGCATTTTTCTGGGCTTTTGAAGCCTCCTACTTGTGATGACTCCTACCCATCAGTTAATTTTTTCCAAGTAGTATTGATCAATTGAAGTAAATATAATTACTCCTTAAAAACTTCTCATTTTCCTAAACTAATAATATTTAAACATCAGGGTGTAAAATCAGTATTCACATAATGTCTTTATTCTCATCTTTGATCTTCTGATTTATTTACTTTGACCCTTGTTTTACCAGTTGGTGATCTGACTCCAAGGAAATGGTTATGAAATGAATACCACATCTGACATAGGCAATTTCCATTATTGAAGTATGAATTAATTAGGTACTTAACACATCTGCTAATTTTGGAGTTTCTTATAGCATTTATGTAACAAGAGATATGTTAGAGATTATAAAAGAGTACTTTAAAAATACAAGTCCCTGATCTGTAGATAGTCCCATGTGAGTGAATGAGAAGATTCTTATTATGTAGAATGATCCAAAAGCCTCATACTACAAATAATGTAGTCTACATAAAAAAGAAATATTGGTTGATAATCCATGATCAGTAGTGCTTTTGAATGCTCAGAATGGTACCATATATCTCTGAAAATTTGTAATCTTATTTTTACTGGTATTATTATTAAATATGCTAAACTATGTAGTAAGTCTTAGAGAAAAATTAATTGCTTATCACATTTAACCATTGAGTGCAAAACTTGAGAAACAGAATATCAAAAAGAGAGGGAGTATTTCATATATAATCTATCTTGAGGGTTTAACTTAGAGAAATCATGTGTACCATCACTGACTCTCTGTGGGGTTTATTATAATGGTTCCATCATAAAAGTTTGATTATGGAAATAACCTGGAGATGGCTTATTGAACAGTTAGTAGAAAGTCATCCAGTTCTTAGAATCAGCATGAAAAGAGAAATAAATGAAAACAAAACTGTTTTGAGCAAATAGAGATATTAAATGGACCTGTTATTTTACTTGTATTTGGAACTCCCTGCTAAAGGAAATTTGCTCAAGCAATATGGGTCAGTGCTTTCTTTGCAACTTAATAATCTTAGAGAGTCACCTAGAAAGCACCATGAAGAGACTTTCCCAGGGTCATACAGCCAGTGTATATGAGAGGCAGGAATTGAACCTAGCTTTTACTAGTTTTCAAGCTTACTCTCTTTTCATTCTAGGGAAAAAAATTAAGTGTAGTATAGAAGTAAAAAAAAAGTAAAGCAATAAAGAGATATATGAATGAAGGAGCAGAGGAAGAGAGAAGAGGATAGACTTTTCTCTCTTGAAATTCATAGAAGGATCTATGTCATTGTAGGAGGTTAAATGACTTGTTCAGGGAAAATCTGTTTGAGAATTGAAAAGATTTATGCTTAGAATGACAGGGCGAGCCCGAGCCATGTTGGAGTAAGATTATGTGTTTGTGTGTTTGAGTATAGATATATGTAGGTACTTTTTTCCACTGATCCACTAATGTCCATATATATACCCCCAAAAGATATGTAATAAGTACCCAATGTGATAGAAAATGGATTGTGTTCACCTAAATTAAACACAAAAAGGTTAAACATATATTAAATTATATTACAGAATTGTGGATGGTTGTGCTACATTCTCAGCATTCTCATGTTAAAGGATCTGTGTGTCAGTGGTGGTGGCTGAAGCTTATGATTAGATAAATGGATGCAAATGGTCACTGTAACTGATAATTGATTGATACTGGCTTTATATGTTTATCCATTCTCCACCCTTCAAAACAGTCATCTGACTATGCTGCACCTGTAGCCTTTATCCAGGAGTGAAGATAAATCTAAGATGATGCAGAGAACTTGTGAATTTTACTTTTTTTGTGGATTAGAATATATCCTAAAAGGACCTACTGAGGCTTCTTTGGGTTTTGTCCTTCTCATTTAACATTATGCAGTGATTAACTTGTGTTGCTTGTTAATAGGGGTAAACTCAGAATACCCATCTCATTTGGACCCTAGACTAGGGTCTTAGCTTATCATGTAAAAAGGTGCTGTTTGGATCATTGGAGAAAATAAAGGTTTTTTTGCCTTTTTTTCCCATACATCTATGTATTTATGATATTCAGACACTGCAAGTAAATTACTTTTTTCCAAATCAGAAGTTTTTTCAAACTGTTTTCTGTTTTTTCAAAACAGAAGGATTTTGCAAAGAGAACTTGTCCATTGTGCCCAGACTTGCATTGGATAATATCTAAGCTCTCTTCTATCTCTAGTGTTCTGTGAATCAAACACAACATATGTTCCATTGTAGGTCAGCTCTTTCACTAGTTAATACCTGACTATGATGTACAATATTACTATCATCTAGTTTTATGGATGAGGAAACTGAGGCTTGGAAGTCCAATCCCCCTTGCTATCTTTTCTCCTCATTTAAGGAGTATGTTTTCCCCATGTAGGTTTTTTGTATGTCATATGGTTTTGTCTAAATGCAGCTCACTGGGAAGCATGAATAAATATCTCTGAATCTATCCTACCTCTCTCTCAATTTCTGCATGGATGAGAGTGGAGATGGTATGCTGGACCAGAATTACCTCTACCTCTCCTCCTCCCCCCTGCCACTACCAATTTTTGTGCAATTCTAGGGAAAATTATTTTCAGCTTCAAACCACTTTCTTGATAACTAGACTTGAATAGGGCAGGAGTACCACAAGCTATATCTGAAGGCTTAATTCCTTTTCCACCAAATGCTAGTTAAACAAAGACCATCACACATAGTGAATGATGAATAAACCCATTTATTCAGTATGATAGCAAATAGAAATCAGAGAAGTTTTACAGTTAGAATAGGCCACATAATAAGGGGAGTGAATAAGCTTTCTGACTGGGAGCAAGATGAGAGAGAGAGAGAGAAATTGTCCCATCTCATCCCAAGTTCTCTACCATAAGAAGCTGGAGAACATGAACATGTTCCTCTACATGTTGGCATCTTCTCCGTCTTTTTCTCCCTCCAAGGTCTTCTTCTTAAAGAAAGCCTGGAACTGCATCCTTCTATTGATGCCAGAAGAATTCTCCTCTCTCATGTTCTTGCCAACTCCATTCCTTATGCTGGCACAAATCTTTGAGTAATCATTATCTCTGCCTATAAGGAGAGTATTATGCAAATTCCCAGATTTGAACCACTGTTGTACACCCCAACACTGAAGCACCCAATTGCATCTGCTTGTGATGCAGGGATTACAAGGAAAAAGACACACAAAGCCAGGATGTTCAGTCCATGCTTTATTAGGGAATTTACATGTAGGAGACTCTAAGATAGCACCTTGCTGCCCATGGCAAGCAGCAGATTTGTCTGTACTGTGGCTTTGTTCTTAAGCCTTTTTATATGTTTTTGTTTTGTTTTGTTTTGGTTTTTTTGGTGAAACTGCTTAAGGGAGGAATAGGCTGAAATCTGTAGGATGCGGCCAAAGTAACAGGACGTGTGAATGCTCAACCAACACCAAGTTGGCTACTAGTCTGCCATGTCTAATTTTTGACTTAGCTAGAATATAGATGAGTTTCTTACCCCTAACTACAACTATAATCCTTTTAACTCACGATGTTCCAATCTGCCACCATAACGCACAATGGGTTACATTAACATTAAGCGTAATCTGCTTTACAACATATTATCAGAAGATGTTGTGGAGATGTGAAACTCTACCATATCAAGAATGGTTCACGGAACTAGGGATATTTAGCCTATAGAAGACAACTTGGGAGAAGTAATAGGTGACTTCAAATTAAAAAGAAAATTAGTTGATCCAAATTGTTGCCCTAGTATGTAATATATCAGATGTGAAGATAAAAAAATGCTTGAAAAACACAGTTTTATGCATTAAGGCAATAGGTCTTCTCCTATTACTAACATTGATATTAGATGCATAAATAGAAATATATTTTCTAACTATTCTTCCTTGCTCTTGGCTTATTCCCTTATCACTTAGTTAATATAGTCACTTCTAATTCCTGGCCATTTCTCACCAATTACTGGTCACCGTTACTATTTCATAAACTCTGGTTGTCATCTAACCCTGACCACTTTCTATCACTGTTTGCCTCCTAAGACTCTGCCTACCTTTTTTTTTTCCTATCACAAATGGTAGAACTTCCTTCCTTACCCTGCCTTACCTTTATCTTGTGCCTCACCTTATGCCTTCTAGATAAGTGCAAATCCAAGCTCAGCCATTTCCTAGTTGGGAGAAATATGAAGAGGTCAATAATAATTATTATCAGCAGTCTTCACAATAGTAACCACCATATAGCACTTTATACAATTATCTCATTTGAAACTCACAACAACCTTTTGAGGTAAGTAATGCTGGTACTTATCTAATTCTACAGATGAGGAAACTGAGGGACAAGAAGCATTGCCCATGATCACAGACCTATTAAGTGGATGGACTGGTTTCAAACCATGATCCCTCTTGACTTTACTTTCAGCATGGTTATTTCTTTAATCTATATCACACTGCCTAACACTTAACCCTTGAACCTGCTGTCCTGTCTGCATAATAGGGACAGTAAGACTTGCTCAGAGTTTTGGGAATAATAATAATAATAAAATTTCAGAATGCTTATTATAATAATAATCCCAAAATACAAGCCGTGGCTTTTTCTTCTTACTTTTAATGTTATCTTTATTTTTGTCATCATCGCTGTACATAGATGGTCACTTTTATGCTCATACTCAACTGGAACTCTGAACATAGTGATTCTCAAATCAGAGGACTTGGATTGAAGATCAGATCTAACATTTAGTACTTATGTGACCTTGGGGAAGTAGTTAATTTCTTTGGACCTCATTTTTCTCATCTGTGAAATGAAAGGGTTGGATTAGAATGCTTCTAAGGTTCCTTTGTGCCCTGGTTTTCCCCTTCCTTCTTGGTTGCTTTCCTCACCCTTTTACAACTCTCATGTACCTGATAGGTTCCTCTAAGTCTTATAACTTGTTAGGAGTGGATGTTCTCCCCTGCTGATTCTGGAAGTGGTTTCTATATTCATCCTATGGATGATCTAGGAATAAGCAGTTTCTTACCAGTGCTCCCCATTAACCTTGTGACGAGCAAGAATACAAACATAATTCTCAATCAAAGGAAACAGGCGTGCTAAAAAGAGGGTAAGGTTAGTATAAGACAAAGGTTTTGGTAGAATGTGAATGTATTAAGACCTCTCAGATTACTCTCCCCCTCCCCCCCCCACCCTTCTAATTCATCTTTCATGAATTCCTGGACATAGAATAATTCTTCATTTTATTACACATTTAGCTTCAGTCTTCTGTGTGTCTCCTAGCCTGATAATCTCCAACTGGAATTCTTATTCAGAGTTTTCTTCCTCACTCACCCTTGGTGTAATTTAATATGCACGCACACTGTCAGTTAGTTTTCACAAGTAAACCTTTGTTCCAAGTGTCATTAGACTATATGTATTTTCAAGTAAAATTTTCAGCCCACACTAGGTATGGTCAAACTGGTTAGTGTATGGCAACATTCTAAAAAGGAATTTTCAGCTCTCTTCTCAGCATGTGTATCCTCATAGCCAACAAATTAAAACTCTTGCTTCAAAGCATTTGTTGAGGATGTGTGGGGTGTTTGTGACCCCCAAAATAATCAAATCAGAGATTTTTTCTTAAGAAAGGAAAAAAGGAGTTTTATTGTTTTCTCATGAGAAAGGACACACCCAGCGTTCACTCAAGATGGCTCCAGCCAGGGTGTGGGAGGGGAGGGTAGAACAAAGCCAGTTTATGTAGACCCTAAGGCGGAATCTGCACCCTCCCACTAGCTCCTCTTCCCATTGGCTGGGCTTCAGAGCTCACAGTCTAAGCGCAGAAACTTGTCCCCAGAAACAAGGTTTGCAAAAAGGTGTGAAACAAGGAACTGTTGGTTCAGCAGGAAAGTAAGAAAAAAGGAGGGGAGAGCCGGAAAGCCTGGAATCAATAACCTAATCTCCCCCTGTCCTGTTTTCTCACCAATTCTGTGGGAACCAAACTGTTAGCATTCCTCACAAGGATTTGAGGATTGGGGGGGGTGGTGGGGGTGGAAGGGAGGAGAACCCATCTATAGCTTCTTGCAATCACTATTCTCAACTCCTTGGGCACTGAGTAATTTGGGACTCCTCAGTGAGCAATCTGAAGCAATTAAGGTTAATCACTGGGTGCTTTAATCATTTACATGTAAGCACTATACTTTCATCATTTTTACTTTCTTAGATGTATGGTTTCATTGACAGAATATTAGTCCTGGAGTTACCTGCATTCAGATTTCCTAATCTGCTAGGAATATTAGCAATTAGCATTAATAAGGTATGAACTTTATCTTCATAAAGTAATTACCCCCAGAACACCTAAGCAAAGTCCCCCTTGATGTCACAGACACATTTTCATGATGGATATAAGTAACACTATATTAACTTTTTTTTTAAATCAAATATTCATGCCAGCAAACAGCTGTCTTCTTTAGATATTGTAATGAATGTTGTAATTCCGAGATGTTGTAATGAAAATACCTTATACATCTAAAGATACCACATAAATGTGTGTTTTGGTTGTTATCACTGTTGGCAATTTTTTTTTTTAACAATCCTGTATCTGCTGCAACATTATATTTTAAGCTTCAGGTTAAAATCAGTTATGTACTGAGAAGGAATTTACGTCCTGAGACATTCAGACATGCATTCTCCTCCTGACCTTGTTGCAAAGTGTTTCTCACTTCTTGCCCCATTGTGGACCAGACTCACACTCTGTGTGTGTGTGTGTGTGTGTGTGTGTGTGTGTGTGTGTATCTCTCCCCTCTCTCCCTTTCCCTTCTCTCAATCTACGTAGGATATCAGATCCTTATCTACTGATGCCCTTCCCAAAAGAATACAAATTTTGATAGCTGAAACCTATGTGTCTTGGGGTTTATCTTCTAGATTTCTTTCTTAAGGACCATGCCTTATACCTAAACTCTGTCATTGATTGGCCTACAATAGGTCCCAGTCCAAGCCCCACTTGGTCATTGTTTGGACCCTGATTGGCTCAGAGTGAATGTAAATAACTATTGTTTCTGTTTTTGGCTAGAAGTCCTGAAGGTTTCCCTGATTTAGTTATTTTATTTAAAAGTGGCCATTTTCTGCCTCATTTCTTCTTACTAACCTTAATCACTGAATGGGCATTGCATCTATATCTGGCCACTGGACCCAGATAGCTCTGGAGGAGAATGTAAGGCTGGTGACTTTGCATGGCCCTCCCTCACTTAAATCCAATTCATTAACATGTGATATCACTTTCCGGATGTCATGGTCCTCTTGGAGAATGAAGGACAAACAACAACCACAATAGGTAGCAAGCAATCAGTGGTCATTTCAAATTCTGTGATATGAAAAATCTTGATGTGTTGGTAATTTGTTTAGTTTAGTTTTTTCTTAGTTCTCCTCCTCCCCCCCATAGTTTACCATTAAGCCACAAACAAAAACATTTTCCTCATCATCCAGGTAATTTAAAATAAATTATTTCAAAAGTCTCAAGACTATCTAGATTTTTTTTTTCACTGATGGATGCCAACTATGTCTTTAGAAAAGAAGTGCTGGGTGTAAACAATATTATACAAGTTTCTACGCATCTCCATTTTTCTGCCCATTAATATTCTGTTATCTTAGCTTTAGTGAACAGCAAGGTATGACAATAGATACTACCAAACTTCTATGAGAGCCATGTAATTGTCAACCTGCCTGACAATGGTCTTGTCCAGAGTAGTTACAAGGTACATTTCTCTGTTTTTTAGATACTCTGTTACATAGGTTTGGAATTTGCAATGAAGAATGAAAAACTTGGGCAAAATGGGTTCCATAACCATGCTGATTAAATCACTAGGTGATTAAGGTGGGAAAAAAAAATTGGAGACTACCACTCTAGAAGCACATTCATTGGCTTATACTTGCTTATTTGCATAGTTTCTTTTTTATTTATTACTTTGAGTAGAAAAAAAAATACACACATACGCATGCATGCACACTTGTGTTTGTATTCTGGCAAAACCCAGTCTTCTTTTGACTTTCTAGGAGGGAAAAGTGATTGGCGCAGTGCAAGCTAGAGAAAGTTCCATAGGTTTAGGCAGTCTAGAATTAGATCTTAAGTTTTCAGTTTCTCATATACAAGGCAGATGGTATGTGTGAAGGGGAAGACATGTGAGAATTGAGTCTGGTGTCACGAACAGCCTAATAACCTAAGTGGATATTTTGAACTGTTCACTCATTATTCACTTTATTGCCTGTTTGTCAAATGCCTGCTTCTGACTTGTCTTTTGAGTGAGTTGGGCTTTCCTCTTTCTTGAATATAAAAGGAACTGCAGAGTCAGATTTTTTCTTTGTCCTTTGAATCAGTGTGTTAGCACTGCCCAGATGTGAAAAGTGACTATTTGACAAACGAGAGAGTGACTTGATCAGCGTTTTCCAGATTTGTTCAGAGGGTATTGGGTGCTGCAGCTCTCCTACACTCTTCAGTCATTCATGGCAAAGGACATGACAGTTTTTACATAGTTTGGAAACTTTAGTTTCTTCCAGCCAAAGATAAGAAGTATTCAAAAACCCAAAGCTGGGGTTGAATTGGAAACCAAATGGAGACTACCACTCTATAAACTCGTTCATTGGGTTAGATTTATTTATTTATTTGCATATTTTCTATTTATTACTATTCATACTATATATAGCTCTTTATTACTCTAATAAACTTCATTCCTCAGTTTATTGTTTCATACTTGAAGAAACAAAGCACAGGGAAGTCTCTCTTCCCAGTAGTATTAATAATAATTGAAACTGTCTTCTGGGATTCTTATGAGGATCAAACAAGATAGTATTTCTAAACCACAAAGGATCAAATCAAATAACATAACTAAAGAGCCTTGTGAACTTTAAAGTACTATCTAAATGTCAGCTATTATTATTACTTCTGACTTAAGATAATAGCCAAGTCACGCATGGCACATTTCATGATCCTTCAAAAAGTTAGACTTCCTTTTCCAGCAAAGTAAAAGCAGAGCAACTTTCTTTTTTTTTTTTTTTTTTGGCTAGGCAATGGGGTTAAGTGACTTGCCCAGGGTCACACAGATAGTAAGTGTCAAGTGTCTGAGGTCAGATTTGAACTCAGGTCCTCCTGACTCCAAGGCTTGGGGCTCTATCCACTGTACCACCTAGCTGCCCCTAGAGCAACTTTCTTTCTGCTATGACTTCTCCTCCTGAATTGCATCTAGATTTTTGCAGATACAGAATGACATGCTTTTTTTTTTCCCCCACAAACACAAAAGAAGGCTAAGCCTTTCACAGGGCTTTGGTTCTGTTCCTTATTCTATGTCTCATCTTGTCCACTAGCTGAGTGACCCTGGGAAAGTGACTTCCTCAAAGCCTAGTTTTCTCATATGTAAAATGAGTAAAATAATGCCACACCCTCACAAGGTAGTCATGAGGATCAAATAGCATTGTGTATGTAAAGAGCTTTATAAATTGTAAAGCAGTATATAAACCTGATCTATTATTCTTATAATTAATTTTTATTGTTCTCATGATCACCAGAAATATTCCATCTCAGCTACTTCTTAATTTTTTCTTCTTCTTCTTAAATTTTTTTTTTTTTTAACAAGCAAATCTCTGAATTCCTGCACTGTTGCACTACAGATGTTTTCAGGATAGAGATTCTTCACTGAGTGTGGAACAGATGGCCCAACAGTGGTTTTAAACATGATACTTTTTCTTTCTTTAAAGTCATTCTAGTTATTTGTACCCAAAGGTATTGGAATAAAGATGCCATTACAATCTCATTTTCTCAAAGACTGCTTTAAAATATTTTAAAATTTGCTCATCAAAGGATACTTAGACTAACTTTCATTTTGGAAAGAGCAAGAAGAAGCTTAGGGAAAAACATCAGCATAAGATCTTTTGCTCTCAATGTAACTTTTTTTTTCCCTAGACCTGTGTTGTGCTTGTTCTTTTGTAAATTTCAAACATTTTTCTGAAAATTTCTTTTTATAGCTAATACTTCAGCCTGCACTTTGATTCAGCAAAAGCAAAGTAGGACGATTAAAATCAGGCTCTCTTCTGATATTATTTATTGATTGGCGATTGGTGTGATAGTGATTGGTAATAATGGCAAAGAAAGGAGAAACTTTGTCTTATTCTTTATTGTCCAAGATGTTTTGTAGAAGAGTCATTTGTAAGTCATAGAATTCAATTTCCACACAGGTAGCATCAATGACCTCTGACATGGTATGCATTCTCTATTGAATTGCAGGTAATGTCTGAAACTCTGCCATTGGCTATTCATTTCATTAGATTATTCCCTTAAAAAAAAAAGTGGCATTCCCTTTAAAAAAGGAATCTCAAGATGTTTGCCTTCCTTAGTATTTTGCCTTTCTTTGTATCCCCAGTGTTTTGCACAATGCTTAGCATATAACAAATGTTCAATAAATGCTTGTTGAGTAACTGACAAAGGAAAAATCCATTTAGTATTTTGCTCACTGTTAGTCATTCATACTTTAGTGTGAATGAGTTTATAAACTGTTTGCTAACTGTAACAACTCGGTGAATTTAGAGGAAAGTCGAAGGGAGAACTTTGGCCTATGAGAGCACTCACTACAGGCCAATCTAGAGAGGCCTATTATGGGTGGAGTGCCTGGGTAACCAGAGACAATGTTGTTGAGGGTGAAGAGACAGAAGTACTAAGTGGTAATATGGGAATTGGCAAAGGTTATATATGCCTAATTAGAGTACATATGTTTCTAAGAATGTTTATAGCAGCACTCTTTGTAGCAGTACAGAACTTAAAACAGAGTATGTTCTCATCAAGGGAGAAATGGGTAAACAAACTGTTGTCCATGAACATCATTGAATTGTTACATAAGAAATGGTTAATGAGATGGATTCACAGAAATATGGGACAATTTGTATGAACTGATAAAGAGTGAAATAAACAGAACCAGGAGAACAGTATACTCAATGAAAGAATAATTGTAACTTTGAAAAACCTCAAGACTTTGATCAAGGTAGCAAAAACAAATTGCTTATGTTCAAAATAAATAAGAAAAAAATTCAAAACCAACAAAGGTAGACTTCCTCAAATATCAGTAAAAATAATTCATATTTATATAATGTTATAATATATGCAAAATGCCTTCCTTACCACACTCTCTCATGGCTCTTTGTTTTTAATCTTCTATCTCGTGCATTTATATATTATTGTGTATTAAAGTTGTCTGTGCATGTATCACACCTTTGTGTGATACTTTAAATACCACTGGGATAGCATCCGTGTCTTATCTAAGCCTTATATCCTCATCATTGTTTAGCATTCTGCCTCACATAAAGCGCAAACATTAAAAATGTTTAGAAAATAGAGATAAACAACCTTATGAGCTAAGTACTTCACTACCCTCCTTGGGGTTGATAAAAGAAAGAAATGCTTACTGCAAGAATGTCTAGCCCGCAGTCCTATGTCATCCCACAACTCTTCAATGAGTCATGTAAAGTTGTGAATCAAGTCTGAAGGATCATCATTATAACCATCATTATCATTTCATTCTTCTCATCCTTATGTCAGATGGAGCTTAGATAGAAATAGTCCTGGAATAACTTGCTCTCTCCAGCTGGGATTCTTGTATGGATATGTTCACTGAACTATTATACAGGTAGATAAAATGATTGGGATTTTTTGGTAACTGAATGTAAGTATTAGGATTCAAACTCATTTTCACATTCCTTCCATTGAAAGGATATTTGGGACAACTCCAGTAGTTGATGATGTCTACTCCTCTTTCAATATGGTTTTGATTTCTTTCGCTATGTCTCTATATTTTGTGTCTCTTTTTTTTTTATTCCCTGTAGTTTAGGGGATATGAATATTTGGTATGGCAACATCTATTTAAAATATTCTTAATTTTTTTAAGTTATTGTTATTTCTGAGTAGCTATGAGTGTTTTATCTGTGATAATTCCCTGATTAAAGTACAGCTTCATTGTTGAATTTTTAAGGATATTTAAAGGATTATAGTTGTAGACTGATTGAATGGCCGTGTCAAGTAAAAAAGGGACGAACTCATTCTTTTTAGGTTCAGAGGACAGAGCTTGGGCTGATGACTGGAGTGTAGATATCAGTTCAGTACAAGAAAATCCTCTCTCCATCCTGAATCTCCTACTCTTGAAATGCTTCCCTTTATCACTGACCTTCTAAAAAATATGGCAGTGAGTTCATGCAGTACCCCACTTGTTCTCAAAACAGAGTAAAGTGTACAGAACAACTATCATATTCCTTGATCTAGATATCATAATGCTTCCCAAGATCCCCTTTAGTTTTGTGTCATATTTTTGACTAGTGTTGAATTTGCTGTTGATTAAAATGCTGATCTATTTTCCCACACATTATTGTGCAGTTGGTTATTTGAAACCAAGTGCTGGAATTTATATTAGCCTGGTTGTGTTTCATTGGTATGGCATAGTGGATGGATAGAGGCCTGTCAAATATATTTGACTCATGAGAGTCAAATATATCTGCATTTAGGACCTACTTATAAAACACTTTGTACGGTCGAAGAAAAAAATGTTAACACTATACTGTATTCTCCAATTTAGGCTTAAGTATGCCAGAAATATTTTATTTAATATATGAATCTAAACCTAATTCATTTATGGTTTAGAGATAGGACTGTCCAAACTGAAACAGTCTTCTATGCCATCCAGTATGACCCTCTGCTCCAAGATTTCAGGTAACATTTGTAGAAATCTCGATGAAGAAAATCACAAGATATAATGATACAGTTCAGGTTTAACATTCAACTTCTAGCAACCTAGTCACTATCCCATTCCTCCTGGACCACTTTCATTCATGAAATCAATGGTGTCCCTCCCAGAAATGGTATGGAGAATCTAAATTGAATAGGAGGTGGGGAAGAGGACCTTTGTCTAATCACTTCTGGGGGAAAAGTCAGTTAATTAAAGGCCCTTTCCCTCCTTTTTTCCTAAACTATCACCCACATTTCTAAAAGATTTTCCTAAGGATTTTGGAATGGGATATATAGAGAAAAAATAATTCTTAATATTTTCAGCTTTGCTTAAAAAAAAAAGGAAATTTTAAATGTACTTTGACTATAGCATATGGAAGGCACAATTTCTTTACTCTCTAAGAAGATAAATTACAGGCAGTAGCTGAAAGGAGTTTGTATAGCAAGTATCCCCTAATCTAATGAAATCATAACTCTGGGCCAAAAAAAAATTCTTAGATAAATCCATTCTACATATATACATATTATATATATATGTATATCTTCATTATCCAGTTTTTTGGAAGATGAAACTGAGGCCCTAAAAGATCTAATGGCTTGTCCAAGGTCTCACAACTAATTGTAGATTCCTAGCTGGAGGGTGTGATTTGCTGCAAATCCAGTGCTTTTTACATGTCAATGTCTCTCATTGGGGGGAAAAATTGATATGAATAGTATTGGTTTTCTGATGATGATAAAATTTTATATCATAGACACAGTCTTAAAAAGAGAAAAAATTAATTGCAATGATGGTTGTTTATTATCACTCTTTTAATGGACCCATAGTATACGGTTTTTTTTTTGCTTTTTGGTGAGGCAATTGGGGTTAAGTGACTTGCCCAGGGTCACACAGCTAGTAAGTGTTAAGTGTCTGAGGCTGCATTTGAACTCAGGACTTCCTGACTCCAAGGCCAGAGCTCTATTCACTGTGCCACCTAGCTGCCCTGACCCATAGTATACTTTATCTCTTCTACTTAGTTATCTTGCCATCCTTAATGTTCTGTTTTGGGGTACCTGATATAAAGGTTTGGAATTTTTCAGAGGATAGTGTAGGTGGGCATAAAGCACAGACTATAGGAGCTGTCCCACCTAAGCCATGGTCCATGTACACTGCCATGTACATGGAGTCTTTCCCTGCCTCTTCTCAGAACGTCCTCAAAACTTTACATGATGACTTCTTTACTTCATCAAAGTATGTACATATGGAATATAATTTCTCAATGCCCCTTAGGTTATTTTAAATGATTTATTAAAATAGATTTCACATCTAATGTTGATGTACCTGACCACTATCACAGCTGCCCAAATGATACCTCTTTTATTTGCATCTCAGCATCACTTCTGGTGTTTGGGAATGCAGCTTGACTTTGGTCTGACTCAATCCAAAGCATAAGAAGTATGAAAAATTTGAAATTAACTTGGTCTCATTCTGTATTCTGAACCGTGCATAATGGACTAGGAAGAAAACACAATTGAACTGTTTCCCTAAAGAATGTGGCAAATCTAGCACACCTGTTCACCAGTGAGCCACACAGCCACTTTGGACTTTTTAAAGTGTCTTTCTGAAGCCACACCTTCCCCAGATACAGCTCTTACTGTGACTAGAGCAGAGGGTCAGCTGGTAGATTTCCTTCTTTGGCTCAAGTTAAGAATTTTTTCACATGCTTCTCTCAGCTACTGTAGAATTATAATAAAACTGTTTTACTCCAAAGTTAACATGGGTGTATGAGGAAACACAACAGCGTGGATTGCCTTCTGTTTTTCTATTTAGGATTATAGTGTGATTTCCCGGCCTTCACACTTAATTTCATGACTCTTCCATCATTTGATCCTTGATATTACCCTGCCAGTCAAGTCCTCTTATTGATCAGTGAACCAAGGATAGCCCTCACTGAGTCCAAAGCTCTATATGCATTGCTTACATGTGACTGTCTAACAATTATTCATCTTGTTCACCTGTGGCAGAGATAAAAAAGAAAGAGAATATGAAATTTGTTAAAACTGTTAGAGAGAGATTAAAACATTCGCAAAAGAAATGCTGAAAAAATTACAAATAATATGAATTTCAAACTCAAATGAACACAGCGTATCAATGATCATTTAAGGCTATAAGGTTTGCAGTACACTCTACTCATAACTTTTGGAGATAGGTAGTGAAAGTATTATTACTGACACTTCACAGATGAGGAAAGTGAGTCTGATTCAAGGGAAGAGACCTATCCATGGTCACACTATACCAAGTGGCAGAACCTGGAATTTGAACCAAGCTTTCCTGATTTCAAATCCAGTGGTCTTTCCACTATACCTTTCTAATCTGTTGCTTGTTGTGGAGAACCATCTTGGAACCAGGAGTCCTGAGTTTGAGCCCTAGCTCTTGTGATTTTTAGCTGTGTGATAATGAATACTGGCATGTAACATCTCTGACTCTCAGTTTCCTCATTTGCAAATATAGTCAACATTCCTACATTAACATTATGTTGTTCTGTGATTCATATACTCATTTGGACAATTTGAATAAAGAATTTTCAATTTCTTTAAAAATGCAGATAAATCTCCAGAGGGAATGTCAGGTAACAAAATAACTCTCCTCTCTTTCTCATCCTCTCAAAAAATTGAGAGAAATAGAAAGTGTTTGCATTGGCAGGTAAGCTGAGAGGTTCTTCTTTGCTCTGAGTAGAAAGGGACATAGCATGATGGACTGAAATGCAGCTCCTCACCATCTCCTCTTCTTTTCATTGTAAAGTGGGGAAACTTTCTCCTTTCTCTTCTTTCTTGGTAGGAGAAGCTGGACCTGGATGCTCCCTCTTCCTTTCTTATCTCTCCTCATTGTTATTCTGTTCTTCTGTGGACGTCACCCCTCTCAAAAGGTGAAAGCTGTTGAGCCTGAGAGGGCTTGTTGGGGGGGGGGGGGTGGGATCAGGAGGCTTGGTCATACTTTAATCCAGTGAAATCCCAGGTGCCCCTTCCTGACCAAATGTCAAAATTTGGTTTCATTCTTTTTCAAATTTGGTCTGATTCCCATTGACTTCTGGAAAAGGTTATATACATAGTCAGTGAAGAATCATAGAATTCTAGATTTTGAAGAGTTTTTAAGCAATCATGTAGTTCAATCACTTCATTTAACAGATGAGGAAAGTGAAGCCTTGAGAGGAGAACTTACTTGACTAAAATAACAGTCAGTGGTAGCCATATTTGTACAAGAATCTAGGTCTTCTTCCTCCTAGTTTACTGCAAGTTTAGAAAAAACATTTTTTTAAATAAAGAAGCATTTATCTTCTCTGCCTTTCACTCCCTCCACTACAAAAAGAAAGAAAAACAAAGTTCTGTAATAAATGTGCTCTCTAATTATGAATATGGATTGTATTTACCTCTTTATCCCCAGCACTGAGCACAATGGCTGGCACATAGTAAGCCCTAAATAAATGCTTGTTGAAATCACTTAGCCTGGGAGTCTACTGGGCAGAGCAGCAAGTATAAAGCATATAGATTCACAGGACTCAGAGGTAACAGAACCATGGAGAGCTCCCTGCAAGAAGTCTTCTCATGCATGGGGCACTTTAGGGCTGATTCTATTTAGCCAGCTCCTCTTGCTGTAAAGGGACTTTCTGCTTTCTAGTCAGAAATATTCATTTCCAATGAAGATGCAAAACTGTGTCCTCTGGGAAGACACTTCATTCCTCAGGAGAATCCATATGCTCAAACAACATAGCGAAATTAGACTGTAGGGTTGTTCTGAACTTCACTGCCAGGGTACTAGTCCTCATCATTAGAATTACCTTTCTCCTGTACATGGATAGAAGCTGTGGTACTATCATTTAAGCAGTCATGGCTTAATGTACCAGTACTCAAACTTTTTCATCTCAGGACTCCTTTATAATCTTAAGTTGAGAATCTCCCCAAAGCTTTTCTTTATATAGGCTATGCCTCTCAGTATTTACCATGTTAGAAATTAAAATATCTTAGTATTATTATGAAAATAGTTTTTACCTTGGCACCCCTGGAAAAGAATTATGGGACCCCAAAGTTTCCCTGGACCACACTTTGAGAGCCACTAGCTTAGTGAATTATCCTACAGTAAGATAAACATTAACAGGAGGATCTTTGAAAAACAATGTTTTAAAACAACAAAAAAAAATATCTAATAGTAGATCTTTGCAAAAACTTGTTGTTTTTGGCCAAAGAAACTTTTCCAACTTTCTTCAAATTGTACAAAATACATAGCCATCTACCCAGCTCTATCTAAGATTCACCTTCCCTTGATGTATTTGAATAATTTCATTATTGAGCTGACAATTAAATTGTTAATTTTAAAGTGTCTCTGAGGATTGCATATAGGTCAAACAACTATCATTTACATTATTCATTAATGAGCAAAAAAAAAAATGCAATAGCACATTCCAAACTGTAGCCTGTGTTACAAGTTCATGGATTCAAAGATTAATTTTGGCACGAAAGAAGAGGAAATATTATTGCCCCAAGTTTTGTTATATTTAGTCTGTCATTGTGACTTTCGGCCCACTACTACTTTGACAATTTGGGATATAATACTTGCTGAATTATTTGCACATCATTAAAAATTATACTTCATATTGAGATTTCAATGAACTGATGACAAGTTAGATGAAATGAGCTCATTTGCACATACAAAAATATCCTTACTACTTGTAAAGAAAAGTGCAGAAAAGTTTCTCTTCACAGTAAGTTATACTGGGCAGGGTGATCAGCAAATGAAGACAGCATTGTCTGACTCTGCAGGAATAGAGAACCTTTTAGCCTACAGGAACTTTCCCCTTAAAGCTAGAATTAAAAATAAGCATTCTATTTTAAGAAACACTTGTCTTTGTTCTCTCACTCTTTTTTTGCCCCTAGTTTAGAAATATTAGAGACACTACAGTATGGTCAGGTCTCATCTCAGTTTCCATTTCAGAACGCTATTTTCTATAAGTCATAAAGTTTTATATTGAATTTCTTATCTTCAAATATTCATTTTCCAGATCTCTCTGTTCTAGCCACACTTCTGTCTACTTGATTCTTCAAATACATCCCCACTGGGCTTTGCTCGGCACCATTCTTTTGCTCATACTATTTTCACAATAGTGTAATTGGAGAAAGGATCGGACCCTCCCTTCACTCCTCAGCGTATGTGAATGTTCTCCAACCTTCAAAAACCTGCTCAAATCTCTTCTCTTCAGTGATGATCTCTCAGCCTATTCACTCCTCTAAACTCCTGTAGTAATTAATCAAAATCTGTTTTGTGGTAGCTCTTCTGCCATTGTGTATTCTTGTCCAGTTTCAATAGGTTTTGTACTGTTATGTAGATTTTTTAAGCTCCTTCATTTCAAGCACTATCCATGTCTGTGAACCTTGTACACATAGTAGGGATTCAGTAAATCCTATCTGGTTGATTCACTGATAATAATGAAAGATAGAGGTGTCCTTCCCAGGCAGAGTGCTTTCCAACAACCATTCATCAAATATATATATTTTCTGTAGCAAAAAACTGATTTGTTGGGGGCAAATATTTCTCCCTTGCTTCTTCACTATTTCTAAGGTGATTGCCAAGTTTCAAGCATCTGTGCAATTAATTGAAAGGGAATTATTGAGTCACTGTTTCCCTCAAGACCTCAGATCTAGGCCAAGGAAGTTCTCCGTTAGGAGGAACCATAAAACAAAAAAGAAGAGTGAAGTTGGGAGGCCAAAAGAAGGAACATGGGATGTCAAGTCAGATAATCAGTTTTGCCTCCTGCCTCTCCTATCTACTAACTTTGAGGCCTAGAGCCAGTCCATTTATTTTACTGTCTGGCCCCCATTTCCTTATCTATACAATGTGAGATTTGATTTAAATGGATTCTAAGATAGGTCTTCTTAATTAATTAATTTTATTTTGTTCCACTTATTAGTATTTTTTTTCCAATTACATATAAAGATAATTTTCAATATTCAAATTTTTTTCTTCCTCCCCTCCTCCCCAAGACAGAATTTAATCTGATACAGGCTATACATGTAGCATCATATTAAACATATTTCCACATTGGTCATATTGTGTTTGAAGAATCAGAACCAAAGAGAAAAAGCCATGAGAAAGGGAAAAAAGAGAGAGAGAATAGCATGGTTTGATCTGCATTCACACTCCATAGTTCTTTCTCTGGATGTGGATAGCATTTTCCATCATGAGTCTTTTGAAATTGTCTTAGATCATTGATGAGAAGAGGTAAGTCTGTCATAGTTGATCATCACATAATGTTGCTGTTACTATGTACAATGTTCTCCTGATTCTGCTCACTTCATTCAGCATCAGTTCATGTACATCTCTCCAGGTTTTTTCTGAAATATGCCTTCTCATCATTTCTTATAGCACAATAGTATTCCATTAAATTTATATACCACAACTTGTTCAGCCATTTCCCAGTTGGTGTACATCCCCTCAATTTCCAATTCTTGCCACCACAAAAAGAGTTGCTTTAAACATTTTTGTACTGTGGGTCCTTCTCCTTTTTTTGTGATCTCTTTGGGATATAGACCTAGTAGTAGTATTACTGGATCAAAGGGTATGCACAGCTTTATAGCCCTTTGGGCATGGTTCCAAATTGCTCTCCAGAATGGTTGGATCATTTCACAACTCCACCAACGATGCATTAGTATTCCAATTTTACCACATCTTCTCTAACATTTATCATTGCCCTTTTCTGTCATATTCATCAATCTGATAGGTATGAGGTGGTACCTCAGAGTTCTTTTAATTTGCATTTCTCTTATCAATAGTGATTTAGAGCATTTTTTTAATATGATTATAGATAAGCTTTATTTTAAAAACCATCAGAATGAATGAGCTCACCAAGAGTGAGGTAAGAGGAAAGGACTGAATACAAAGCCTTGAAGAATATATCCATTTGGGGGTTAGTAGAAAGAAATGGAGCCCACGAAGGATACCGTGAAGGATCAGTTAGAGTGGGAGGAGGAGAAAAAGAAAAGTAGTTTTGCCAACATCAAAGGAGAATAGTTGAGTAGTCCACAGTGGTTGACATGGTAGAGAGGTCAAGAATGGTGAGTAATGATCAGTATGATTTAACAACAATGACTTTTGAGAGAAGCAGCTTTAGTTAAATGATATGGACAGAAATTATGTTGCAGGAGTTTGAACACTGAGTCAGTCATGAGGAAGAGGAGGTAAACATAGACTACTCTATAAAGAAATTTGGCAGGAAGGCAGAGGAGCCAAAGGATGTCAGAAAATATTGTAGGTTGGGGATAAGGCATGAGTTGAAAGGGAAAAGAAATTGAAGAAGGAAGAGGAAGGGAGGGGATGATTAGTGTTGCAAGGTCTGGGTCCAAGGATAAAAGTGGAAGGTTTGCCTTTGGAGATATGCATATTTCTCTGTCATAGGAGAAGAGAAAAATCTTTGTTGTGTGAGGGCATAAATTTGAACTGTGGAAGAGAAGAACTGAGGGAGCTCTAGTGCAATACCCTCAGTTGTTTCAATAAAGTCAGATGTGAGGTCATCTACTAAGATTAAAGAGTGAAGAGAAGAAGAGTCAGAGATTGAGAATTAGAAGTTGAGGAAGGAACTTGGGACAGTTGCTTCTGGGAATTTGTTTATAACAAATGAATAAAAGGCCTACTGGGCAGCATTAAAGGCACAGCTAATATTAAATGGTATTGTCAAGGAGTGAGCTGAGTCGCAATGTCTGTACCCCTTAATCCTTCATTCCTTCTGCAAGTACTAAAGTATGTATACAAGAGTTTTGAAGGATTATGGAAGTAATATCTTTCAAGAAAATATAGACATAAAAGGTGTTATTCTATAAAATTCATCATATGCCCCCCAGATTTTTAATTTTACCTTTTAATAACATTGGCAATGGACTATTGAAAGGTTCTGAGCACTCTAATTAATTTTCTGACTGTAAAAATAGTAGAAGAGTATAGCAAATACAGAAGTAGTTGTCTATTAATAGATTCAGTAATGCCTTGGGCAAAGAATAAACATTGACCTCTTACAAGTTCTAATTGTAGGTCTTCAAATGGGCTGTCATAGAGTAGTAATTTCAAGCTTAGGTAAGTAGTAGCAGGTATGAAGAGAAGACTGACAATTGGTTTATGTTCCAGCAATTGAAAAATTTGAAGACATGGGATAGAAATGAATTAATTCTTTAATATTGCCAGGCAAGAACAGTAGAAATGAAAATATGCTGCCACAAAGGCCCTCACACTATGGATTCTCATAATTCCTATCAGGTATATAAAGACTACCTATACCTCAAGGGGAGCAGAGGTTGGGATTATTGTTTCAAATAAAGTGACTATGGGAATAAGTATGCATAAAGAATGATGGGAAGGGGAATGGAAATATTTCCCTGGGTGTGCCAGAACCCCCCACCCATTCTCTGTGCTATGGTTTCTTATTATAAAGTTCATGAACTTTAAAAAAATTATATTTTAATAATAGTACTTCACTATAATTTGTTTTCTTTGTATGTATTTTATTTGAGACATTAAAAAACATTAGTCTGAGTATGAGTCCATAGGTTTCACCAGACTGCCGGTGGGTTCCATGATTCAAAATGGTCATGCAGTTAAATCCTATGAGGATGATTATGGAGCAACATACGTACTGTCAGACTTGGTTAATTTGTTGATTCTTTTTGCTGAACAGCTTTTTTTCCCCCTCTTTATTTCTTATTCTTTGTTACAAGGGATGGCTCTCAGGATAGGAGAAGATATATTTTTTATTGGTGTCGGGGAGGAGCTAGGAAAGAGAAAATAAATGTTTGTCCAATGAAATAAGTATAATTTAAAATTTTAAAAATGGAGTTGATATAACAACAAAAGTCATCAATAAAATTTTAGTGTACGCTAACATTCGTGAAGCCCACAACTTTCAATCAGTCCTCACTGCCTTGGCTAAGCAACGCTAGCTCACATCAAACAGTTGTGGGATGAGGACATTAAAATCATTCTATTGGATAAAAGTATTCACAACAACTGAGTCATTCAGAGGGGAGATTGGAACAAAGGACCTGAGAGCTCTGTAATAGCTGGTTGCTGTAGAAGATAAGAGAGATAAATTCAGCCAAGCAGCATAAAGGTTACTAGAGAGAAGATCTGTTTTTAGGTAGGGGTGGGATGAACTGCCCTCTGAAGTCCCTTCTTATTATGGGATTCTAAAATTCTCTCAAAAAAGTTCAGTCTTATGGCTCTTTATTCTTATTCTCCCTTTCCCCTCCCCATAGACCTAAAGGCAAGGATTGTTTAATTTCTGTCTTGCTATCCCCAAAGCCTTGCACAGAGACTGCCACATAGTAGGCATTTAATAAATGCTTGTTGGTGTATCAATTATCTCATTACTTTTTCTGCCTCTGGGCACATAAACTCCTTCAGACAATGCAAGCTGAGACTTTGTCACACCTATTAACTATAGAGCATTTAGTTCAGTTCAGCAAATATACTAAGTACCTACTGTATACCAAGACACTATGCTGGGTACTGGGAGTAAAAAAGACAAAAGTAGATCTTTCCTTCAACTAACATACATTCTACTGAGAATGTTCATGTGCTGTTTAACAGTTAGCATTTTTATTATCTAATAACTGGAGATGGAGTAGAGAAAATGCAGCACTCCTAGGAATCTTAGATGACTTTGAGAAAGAGTGTGTGTGTGTGTGTGTGTGCATGTGTGCGCACACTTGCTCTGCATCAGGCAGGTTTTACCTTTTTTTGAGACAATCGACCCCATTGGCAGTCTGGTAAAGACCATGAATACCTTTTCAGAATGATGTTTTAAAAGTATAAAATAAAAAAGATATATGGAATATTTAAAAAGAAAGCAATCATGTTGAAATAATTATCAGATTTTTTTAAGCATTTTTTGGGGGGGTGAGGCAATCAGGGTTAAGTGACTTGCCCAAGGTCACACAGCTAGTAAATGTCAAGTGTCTGAGGCCAGATTTGAACTCAAGTCCTTCTGATTCCAAAGCTAGAGCTCTACCCACTGCATCACCTAGCTGTCCCTAGTTATCAGTTTTTTTTTTAATTCATAGAGCTCAAGATAAAATCTCTTACTCTACATTATTTTATATTTAAACATAAATTTACCTCCTGGTTTAATGTAAATAAATAATTATGTTTCTTTATAAAATACACTTGGTAGTATCTGATTTGAAGACCCCATTTTCTTTTTTTTGGTCCTATTCAAAAGAAGTTTTAAATGTCTTTATATATTGTTTATGCTACCCCATGGGGCACCACTGGTAGGAACTCAGAGGGATAAAAGTGTAGAGTTCCAGGAGAAACTTAAAAAATCATCTTAAACCTTTGTCCAAAAGCTTCTTCTGACCTTATTTTCTACTTTATATCAACTGTCTTTCCAGAGAATGCCTGGCATGCTAATATATTGATATAACAGCTACAAAGTATAATAAATACAATTTTACATATTCCTCACAACAAATGTGTGAGATAGATGCTGTTCTTACCACCATTTTAGACATGTGAAAACTAAGAGTGTGAAAGGTTAAGTGAGTTTCCCAGGGTCATTGAACTCTTAAGGCTGTCTGAGCTAAGATCTGAACCCAGACTTTACTGACTTCTCGTCCTTTGGTCTATCAACTACTGCTTCTCTGGCATATTATTTCTAAAACATTACACAAGGAATGATGAGTGAACCTAGTATTTATACTTCTCCATCTAGAAAGCCACTTATTTATCCTTACCTTTTGTTTCTTGTAATTTATCAGTTCCCACTCTATGGCAAAGAAAGGTTCTCCACCAATCCCTTTGTTGTTGTTTTTTCTTTTTCATCATACTCTTTTTTTTTAAATCAAACCATGTCAAAGGCCTTTTGAAAGTCTAAGCAAATCATGTCTCCTGGTTTTTCCCTTGTCCTCGCCCTCCCCCACCCCCACTTTTTCATTTTTTTTTGCCCCTTTAAAGAACTTTAGGAGGATTAGTTAGGCATTTTGTTTGTTTTGATTCTGATTTATGAACTGTTCATTGGCTAGCCAGGTGCTGGCCATATTCCAATATTCACAATCCATCACAAAGAGTGATGGCCTCCTTCAAAAAGGTGAAGCATGACAATTTTTTCTGCATGTGTCAGATAAACAGATTGTGAGGCTGTTCACTGGCAGCAATCTATCTTAAGTGGGCTGAAGAGCACGTTAACCTTTTGGCAGACCCCATTTTCACTTTGGGTATTTGCTTTTATGGTTTTCATTTCTCTTAATAAAAGGCAGGCCTCACCAATAAGACACCCTCCAATCACAGGTGAGCAGAGAGCTTAAATCCTAGGATGTGTGTGGGTGGGTTGTAGATACCCAGGGAAGTTGAAAACAGTTCAACTATTAAACCTTGTAATATTTGGAATTCATGTCTCTAGAAATTGATTGACTAAAAACAACAAAAACAATGAAAGCAAACCTGGTTAGTCCCAATCAAACTAGAGGTAAGCATTTTTTTTTTTTTTATACCATACTAGAAGAAATGTGTTCAGTTCCCAGGGATGGGGTTTTTTTTTTTGTTTGTTTGTTTTTTTATCCCTTTTCTTTTCTTACTCAACCTTGCCGTCGTTTATTTCAAATACGAAAATAAGTATCTGCCTACACATCCAGGGTCTGATTAAAAATCAAATAGCAAGTGTAAATTAGATTTAATATATTATACTCTCTCTATTCCTCTTTGTATGTGGCTTCTGCATCCAAACAAGCATTGGTTGTCTTAGTCTAGTGCTATTCCTAATGAAAATCATATTGTAGACCTAGTACATTGAGTATGGCTCTTAGACCATATGATTTAGAACTGGAAGAGGTCATAAAACAAGGGTTCTGGGGTCTATGAACTTTTAAAAAATATTTTTTGATAACTGTTTCAATCTAATTGATTGCCTTTATTATCTTGTGTATTTTATTCATTTATAAATTTTATCCTGAGGAGAGTATCCATAGACTTTATCAGATTCTGAGAAGATTAGCTAACCCCACTCTCTTAAAGATTAGCTAATCCCACTTGTACAATTAGGAAACAGAGACCAAGAGTTGAAATTAGTTACCCATGATCACACAAATAAGTAGCAGAGTCAGAATATGAGCCTAGGACCTGTCTGCAAATCCTGTGCTCTTTACACCAAACTGTATTGACCCAATTTAGGTCATTAATCCATTGACTTTCTGAGCCTCTACAAAGGAATGTAATGATTTAATAGGTACCAATATGGTCTCATACTAAACGTATTATGATAAACTAAACTAACTTTTCAAATGGGTTGTTGGATCCAAAGATTAGATGAATGCTACACATGTAAGTTATCTGAATTTCACTAAAGCCTTTGACAAATGTTTATTATGATTAGCAGGAAATATTAGATCTAGATTTGTAGCTACTTTAAACTATCTTATCCCAGGAGTGTAGTTTACTGGATTACTTTCATCCTTCAGTGAGTCCTCTAGTGAAAGGCATATGTCCTTGGTCCTGTTCAACAATTTCGTTGAGATGAAATGCAAGTTATGCTTATATTTGTAGAGAACACAAAAATTGAGAAGCATAATTCAAATAGTAGGTAACTGAATGAAGACTATAAATGAAATTCATCTGGCTAGAATGGTAGACCCAAACCACAAGGACAAAATTCCACTGAGATATTTTTAAGTTCTTATTTTGGCATTCAAAAAGTCAATTGCACAAGTATATCATAAGGACAATAAGTTGTTTTGTTAGCTCCATCTCTCATCTCTGAATGGGACTGGCTGTCCGTTTTACCTGGAATGCTCTCTCTGTATACCTTAGCCTCTGGGAATCCCTGGTTTACATCAAGAATCCACTCAAGCACCACCTTCTGCAGGTGGTCTTTCTAGATTCTTTCAGCTGCTAGCACCTTCCCATCCAAGGTTACCTTCTGCCTACTTTATATATTTCCTATGTACATCTTTTTTTAAAAAAATCTTTTGTTTTTACATTACAAACATTTAGCAATTTCCCCTACTCCATGAGAGTTCTCTTGTAACAAAGTAAAGGAATTATGCACAGCTGTTTCCTAATCTGAACATACATGCAACATTCTACACCTGTAACTCCTCCCACCTTGCTTTAAAAAAAAAATAGAAATCTGTTTTTTCTCCCTCCCACTTCCAGTCTCTATTTTATTGAAAAAAAAAAAGGAAAAAAGAAAAGTAGGCCAAGTTAGTGGAATTGTAGAGTATGAGAAAAACAAATTCCTTGTAATACATATGCATGTTCAAGCAAAGAAATTTCTTCATTGGCTTTGTTAAAATACAAGTCTCCTGGTGCATAATATTGTCTCCTTCATTAGAATGTAAGAACCTTGAGGGTAACTACTTTCACTTTGGTTTTCACACCTTTTCAGCACTTGACTATGCCTGGCACTTAGTAAAAATACTTGTTGATTGATTTTTGTTTTCCCTAACAAGGCACGAGTAGATATGGTGTATGGGAGTTAGTAGGTTCAATGTAATGAACATTTTTTGTAGTAATTTAATGCTATTCAGCAATTCCAGTTTAATTCAGCAGACATTTTTTTAAATACTACTATATACAGAAATGCTTCTGATAGTCCTTGATAAAGAATGAATGAATGACTAAATAAGTGCCTGGCATACTAGTACTTACTAACTGAATGCATGAGTGAAAGAAGCACAGAAACAGAGTACTTCACAATCACTTGTTATATGCAAAGCCTCATGTTAAGTATTCAGAAGACTATATATTATTTCACCAAAGGCAGAGGCAAAGTAGATGGTACTGTGTCTTCTTTAACATAATTTCCATAGATGAAACTATTTCTGATGTTGAACCATGTGACAATAGCAAGGACTTTGGTTGCAAGAACAGCCAGGGGCTACAACACTTGCCAATGCAATAGACAGGTTGCCTCTCCACAAGGGTTGTTCTACCAGACAATAGCTACAGTGGCTGGGTTGGTAGCAAGATGGGGCAAGAGGCATTTTAGGGAATACTGCCATTCCAAGAGCTCTTGGGCTCTGGGTTCTGAGTTATCTCCACTGAGTTCACAATGGGTGGTCAAGGTTGGTGACAGTGGTTTGACCCACCTGGAGTATGCTGGGTTCTGTCTCTCCTCTAAGATCACTAAGAACAATAATAAATAAAATTTTTAAAATGTAAAATTGAAGAGATAAGACATGCCAAGTAGATTGTCAAAGGAACCATTATTATATTTCAGCTGAAAACTAAACCTTTTAGTACTTTTGATGAATCTTTGTAATTATGTTCCAAACATTTTGGCCCAGAAAGCAACATAAGAATTGAAGACCTCTTCCCCACCTATATGGCATTGGAAAAACATGTTAGTGTAAAATTTTGATCTTTACATTTTACGAAGAAAGGGTGAAATAGGGCTGCACACTCAGTGCCCACAGTATCTCACTTGAGAGTGGCCATATGGGAGAGTTAAGTCTTTCTCAGTAACATAGAAACATGAATTCCCCTTCCCTCCCTTTTTTTTCCTTTGGCTAAAAGAGAGAAAAACATTAGAAAGAAATTGTTAAAAAAAAAAATCTATTGATCTCTCTCCTTGCCACCAGCTCCACCCCATGTCTCTTAGAGCTACTAGTAGAACAAACATTCTTGCTTGATCTTAACTCATTAGGAAAGCAAAAGGCAGTATTCTACTCATCACTTAAATATCTTCAATTCACTAAACATTTATTAAGTACCTACTTTGTACCAAGCATTAGGGTTACAAATAAGGAAAAAAATAGACAGTTCCTGCCTTCAGGGAGCTTACATTCTAATGGCAGAAGACTATAATATACAGAAGGATGCTGAAAGGTAGGTGGGGACAGTCAAGAAGGTATGAGTTTCAGTGGAGTGGAATCCAAGCTGAGCTACTGATGGAAAATTGAGTGTTACCTGAAAAGTTCTGAGCCTTCTTTAAAGGAACACTTTGCTCTACCCTCTTAAAACTTCAATAAGAGTGGAGAGGCAACTGTTGGAGTTAAGAAGGTGTTGTTAATAAAGGATTATTATAAAACAATGTTGTTTTACAGTATTTCATTTAATCATATAAGTTCAATGATGAAAAGCTATTAGTAGATTTATTCATGGCATCCATGACCTCTACCCTCAGACTAAATGACCACTTTCTTTTAATTATTGAACTTGATGTTTTTTATTTTAATACCTAAGTTTATACTTGAATTAAATTTTAATTACTCAACTACTCTTCATCAAAGGGCTAACATGAAACATCATATTATTATAATAGATAAAAATGAATCTACACAAATTTCCATTTTCTGAGAACTTTATTATAGGTTATATGATATAAAAATATAATAATCTCTTCACATTTTAAATAACATCAAATTAAGTAATGTTCCTCAACTTGCATAAATATACATTTATGGAATTATTCAGATGGAACCTCTCAGCAAGAAATCACTCAGTCTCTAGAATTCACTATGTCTAGTCATCAACCATGTCTATATAAATGGAAAAACAGCATTCAAACATTTAATCTATTCCTTTCAGTCATCAAAGAAAAAAAAAACAGAATTGGAATAATAAATTTCATTTTGTATCTGCTTGTTTACCCTCCATTGTTAAGATGTCCTTCCCTCCCAATTCAACTGAAAACAGGAGATATATTGGATTTCTATTTCTCCTTATCTTCCTCTCCTACAGATTAATTAATCCCAAATAATTTCCCAACCTTTCCTTATAGATGTCAAAATTTCCATTTTCTAATTATTCAGTTACTTTCCTTTGACTTGAAGCAGCCTAGGTTAGTCACATCTGGGTAGCTTTCAGGACAGTCAACTTGATTCTCTAGGCTCATAGCCTTGGACTAGGTGGTAGCAGCCATTTCAGTTCAGGACCAAAATCTATAGTGATAGGAAAGCCATTAGAATATGGATGAAAGGCAAGTTATCCTTTAGCACATAAATTTTTCTTGATACCAGATGTATATATCTATCCATGGTAGTCAGTTGTGAATAGAGATCTGTGAGGTTTGTTTTATTTATTTTTTTAACTGTACTACTTTGTTCAAATGTGCTTTTAAATATTAAATGAAATTGACTCAAAGGTCTCACTACTATACCCCAAAGAGGTTATTGACGGCACAAAAAGAACCATATAAATATTCATAGCACCATCACTTATGGTAGTCAAAAATGTGGGGGGAAAAACATAAGCCCAATGATGAAAAATAGCCGAACAAACTGTGATACATGAAAGTAAAGTGTTCTGTTGTACTGTTAGCAATGCTGAGTATGAAAACTCAGAGATGGGAAGATTTGTTTGAAGTGATGCTGAGTAGCTCTGGCAGAGCCAAATAACAGCACAGACTATGGTAAATGTAAATAAATATTGAGAGAGAGAGAGAGACAGAATTTCTGTGTCTAAACCTGTGATTTCATTACTGTGAGGTATCAATGAGGGAGTATCTGCCACTTTGCTAAACCTTTACAAATATTACATCATTTGACCTTTCCAACCACCATGGGAGGAAGGTACTATTATTATATCCATTTTACAGTTAAGGATACTGAGACAGAGAAGAACTGACTTTCCCAAGGTAACACTGCTAGTAAATGTCTGAGATCAGATTTAAATTCAGATCTTCTTGCCTGGAGGCCCAGCACTCTATCTTCTGCTGCCTCCAGGAAGTTTAGTCTAAACAGTTGTCTGATGCACTTAAATATGAAGTTACTTCATTCGAGAGTCCCACAGTCAATGTCTTGCCCATAGAACAGGTCCTCCCTCTTCACAGTGCCTCAAGAAAATATTCAAGAGTCAACAAAACTTGGGCAAAATGCAAAGGATAATGTGGGTACCATGCTGTCAAAGTTAAAGCCCCCATTCTTTATTAAGAATTATTAAATTACAAAAAAAAGAGATGTAATATTGTTTTCATTCATGCTATCAGGTGATTTTTTTCATAAAAGCTGCTGATTAAGGAAGTCCTAGAGATGAGGAGTGGAGACCCTGATGTAAATGATTCGTGGTCCTCTTTAAGATTTTAATTTTGATTTGATTATTGTTCCCAGAGCTAGAAGTGGAAAGGGGTGGCACAGGGTAAGGAGAACCAGTACATGCTTGGAGACATGACTTTCCTAGAAGATAGTCAAAACCTGCATGATGAGTGAGGGTCAAGACTAGAGGAATGCTCACCAGTTAGAAGTCTAAGGTTCTAGAGTGGGAGCTGGAATGCCCAGTTAGAGTTGAATGCTGGAGTGGAGGAATTTGGCATCCATGCAAGATGTGGTAATAGTAAAGAATAAGTCTTCTATGTGTCTGAGGCCAGAAAATTACTAGGCTTCTATGGTAATAGTATTGGTCTCCTTTGGTGTCCTGAGTATGGGGCTGAATGATTGGTGGTGAAGTCAAAAGAGGCTCAGCAGCTATGCTTGTTATCAGTAATGCAGTGTCCATAAAAAGCCAAAGGCAATGTTTATGTCAGTGATCTAAGGTAACACCACGGGAAGTGATGGGATATGAGGGAGATGACAGAAACAATGTCTAGGGCCAAAAGCAGGGGTCAGAATGAGCAGTGACAGGTGAGCTCAAAGAGAAGTGCTGTGGGCTTGATTCACAGGTGTGCAGGTAAATGGTTAACAACCAGTGCTCTTGGGGAAAAAAAAAGTATTCCAGACATACTTTAAAGTTTAATTTGCATTATTAAAATTTTCTCCATCTCTTTCCGAAATCCAAGTAATCAGCAAACACAATCAGTCAAGCACCAACTTGTTATATTTGCCAATTTCCAAAATCAGCTCACATGTGAAATACTCACCCTGAAAATTGAAAAGTCACTTCTCATGATCCAGTAAAGGTTGGCACCAGCACACCCCTAGCTTGCTTAGGCCTGGGTATGCTCCCCACTCACCATATCTCTCTAAAGGACCCCTGCTGTGGGAGGCATAGGCTCCTACAACCCAGCTGGTAAAAGTTGTTGATTTCACCTTCTCTAAGACAGCTGGAGTTTTTCTGACCTTTTGCTTTGCCTCAGACAACGGACAAACAATCCATTCTTGAACCTGTTCCCAAATCCTTTTGATCTGGGTGGGACTGCCAGGGCTTACCCTGCATTGGCAGCCTCTGAGAATCCAGGGTATCTGAGGCATCAGATCAAGACTTTAGGGGAAGATTTTTATATCATTTCTTGAAAATGTTGCTGATGGTTCTCTGACACGGAGACTGGCAAGGCACTTCGGTTATCTAATAATACTATTGAAAGATGCTTCTAGGAAGAAGATGCTTCTGCATTCTGTCAAAAGGGTCTTTCCTTGATTAAAAGGAAAGTAAGACAGCAGAAAGGCTGACTTTTTTGCTGCTTAGTTTCCCATCCCAAGTATCCCTCTCTCATTATCTCTTCTAAGTAATCTCTTGCCAGATCAAGGAAGAAAAAAAATGACCCTAATCTAAAAATGAATAGAGCAATATGTGGATGTTCCCAATGATGTACATAAAATCTTAATTTTTCTATCTTTGTATGCATCAAGGTGTCTTTTATCCAAAGGTTTCTAGATTGTAAAGATGAGGATTATTATTGAAGAGGGCAGTAAGCAATTTAGGAAGTGCACTGTCTTCATATGACAGAAGCTTTGCAACTAAGCACAGTAATTTATGTTGATAAATTGTAGCTGTCAGAATGTCCAGATCACTTCTTGGGTTGTATTTCCAACTTTGCATTTCTAGCTTCTGTGGTCTGTCATATAAACTTCTACAAAAAGCAAGTCATTTTTTGAGGGGGCAGCATTCCTTAAATCGGCAAAGCCTCATCTGGGTTAAATTAAAGAAATTGAGACTGATAATAATTATTGAATGTGATTACTTAGTTGTTTGTTTATTTGTTTTTCATTCCACTAGGATATAAAAATGTAAAGTAGTATTGGAGAAAGGGGGCCATGACCTGGAAAGGTTTAGAATCCTTAGAAAGGAGGAACATTTAAAAAAAAAAAAAGATGAAAATGGATTTTTAAAACATTATTTTAGTGGGCTTTGGAAATGAATCAAAAGGTTCCAGGGAAGGACATTATAAACAGCAGAGAAATTCAAGACAGCCCAATTTACTTAGGAAAGTTGTATTAAGAATGAAAAAAAAATAGCAATTCCTATACAGACACAACTCACCCTGCTCTCTGCAGAAGATAGGAAAGTTAGGAAACCTGGGTGGTTTCATGAAAACTTTATAAGTTGCTGAGACAAAAATAATGAAAGGTTATCTAACATAAATCTACTCAAATTAGACTAATCTCATCATAGACTTGTCCCATCAAAAGGAAGGAATAGATATAATCCTGCATTAGAACTCAGGAGACCTGAGTTCTAGACCTGTTCTGCTCTGTTGTTGGAAAAGGCACCTCACTGACTTGGATCAAAGATCTGCAAAATGTTTATGCTTTTTATCAATTAGGAAAAAAAAAACGGTATTGGTCTACTGAAGAAAAAGGAATAACTTCCTAAAAGAAATTTTAAAAATTACTTTTTCCTGTTTTCTTAATTTTCATTAATTAGTGCCTTGGTTTTTATTGAAGAAGGTTGACTTTTTAAATTTTTTTATTTAAGCTTCTCCAAGAAGGCAAAATTGTTCATGTAAGCAAGGGTGTGCTGGGTGTATTCAACAACACAACACACTTTTAAATTTAATCTCTAGGGACATTTTCTCCATTACTTTTTAAAATCTAGACAATCAGCAGAGCAATAGATAGAGCTCTACTTTGTAGCATTTGTCTATTTCCAAGGTGTAAATGTTCATACTGAAATTTTAACTGATTATAAAGAACTAGGGACTGGCACATCTTCGCAAATAAGTTAATATATCATTATTTTGTTGAGACAGTTTAAAATTCTGCCTCATTTAACTATATTGGAAATTGTAGACTGTTTTACTTTAATTGAAGAATTTAATATATATATTTGTAAATACAGAATGTTTTAAAGCTTTAAATAAGCATAAAATGGCACTAAGACTTTTCAGACACCCTTTATAATCACATTTACATGTTAAAACCCACTAAAGTCATAATATAATTTACCCAAAAAAGAGACTATATTGTTATAGCAGAAATGACAGTGGTTTTTAGTGTCAGGAGATCTGCTGTCATCAACCTATGGTTCCACCATGTTATACCAGGCAAATAATTTTACCTCTCTGAGGCTCAGTTCCCTCATCAGGAAAATGGGACAAATAATAACTTGTACTGCCCTACCTCTCAGAGCTATTGTGATGATTGAATAAGATAATGTGAATAAAATACTTTGTAAATTATAAAGTACTACTCAAATGTGAGCACAAACTTTACCTCATAAAGCATGCATTTTTCTACTTATTTGGGCCAACTTCTAGCCTGTAATTAGCATTTTTCCATTTTGGAGATCACCTCTAAGTCATATAAACAACTGTTTAAGACTGTTTCATTGCTAACTCAGTTTCTTAATGCCTGGTATTAATAATATGGTATTATCTTTCAGGGCCTGTAGGTTAAGCCCTTTCCTCCAGCCTACCATTTTGTACAAGTCTGCTTTCCTCACACTGGGGATTTAATTGAGTGTGGACAGTTGAAAAGAAATTCTTTACTACTTCTGTGAAGGCAATCTAAAGCACCGTCCCTTGTTGACAGTGTATTAGTATCAGCATATAGGAGGTTTAGCATATTAGAGGTTGGAAATGTCTCTCTTCTCCCTGGGTTCTCTGCTGTCATTACCATGACCTTAATGGGGAACTCTGATCACCTACTCCCTGGGATTCTGCCTTAGCCAACCTTATTCTAGTCTCCCCTTCCAAGCTGTTCTATACAACATTATCAGATCAGTCTTTAAACTCTATTCATCCTGCTACTCTCCATAAAATCTCTAAGGTCTGCTTATTACTTATCAGATCAAGTCCAATTTCTCATCCTGGAATTCAAGGCTTTTCTTCATTTGGCCTTTTTCTACTCCCATCAATCTTATTATCTCCCAAAGCAGTTTTTACCATCTCGTAAGTGATGACATTTATTTGAAACTAACAGAACTCTACTTAAATGAACAGTTGCTTAGTTCTTAAAGGAATTTTGTCTTCTTTAAATACAGAACGCTCTGTTTGGCATTCAAAGCGCTTCGTAACCTAGCCCATTCCTACCTTTCCAGTGTTCTTACACCTTACTCACAGCCATTTACTCTCTTATCCAGTGGCACTCTATCTTGGCTTTGGGCATTTTTTTTCTAGCTGTCCCCTATGCCTAGAAAGCTTTTCTTCCTCTGCACCAACTACTGACCTCCCTGGTTTCCTTTTAAGTCTCAACTAAAATCAAACCTTTTGCTGAAAGCCTTCCCCAATGCCTCTTAAATCTAGTGTCTTCCCACCCTGTATATGGTTTGCTTTGTATATATTTGTTGCATGTTTTCTCCCCCATTAGCTTATAACTTTCTTTTTTTTTTTTTGGCGAGGGGGGGGAAGGAAGCTAGGCAATGGGGTTAAGTGACTTACCCAGGGACACACAGCTCATAAGTGTTATGTGTCTGAGGCTGGATTTGAACTCAGGTCCTCCTGAATCCAGGGTCAGTGCTCTATCCACTGTGCCACCTAGCTGGCCCACTTATAACATTCTTGAGAGCAGAGACTGTCTTTTGCCTCCTTTTGTACGACTTAACATTTGGCACAGTGCCTGACACATAGATGGTGCTTAATAAATACTGATTGATTGATTGATT
>NW_020954636.1:2535513-2537352 GCF_900497805.2 Vombatus ursinus | reverse complement strand
TCAGAGGATGAAAGATGAAATTTGACTTGGAGGGTCATCTAACATTTTTCCTGCTTCATCCAGGCCACACTGAACCTCAAACAAGGAGAGATTAAAGATCTAACCTTTCTATTTTAAGAGAAGACACCAGAAGTAATCTTTTTTTTAAATAGTTAGCTTTTTATATCTCATTCTCTTTGCCTGTCTTTTGGCTGCATAGGGTGTCCTCTGATGCTTTTCTTCTCACCCTGGGGAATATGGTCCAAGATGCCTGCAGGTCCAC
This sequence comes from Vombatus ursinus, assembly GCF_900497805.2. Taxonomy (NCBI): domain Eukaryota; kingdom Metazoa; phylum Chordata; class Mammalia; order Diprotodontia; family Vombatidae; genus Vombatus; species Vombatus ursinus. The sequence continues at coordinate 2,537,090 of NW_020954636.1, read as the reverse complement.
CAAATTACTCTGGAGACGTCCAAAATAAGCTAGACATGAGGGAGTCTCTGTTCCTCATTAGAAGCTTAAACCTCCTGTTAGATATCATCACATGATGGTAGAAAGCCTGCAGGATTTGAGATCTGAGGACTTTGGTTCAAGTCTCAAGCTCTGCTACTCATTAGCTGTTTGACATTGTGCAAGCCAGTTAATGTCTCCAGGACTCAGTTTCCTTCTGTGTAAAATGAGGGGGATAAACTAGGTAATGTGACTTTAACTTTCACCACATCCCTGATATTGAATATGGGGACATGACAAAAGGAGACTGTCATTCATGTGGCATTAGCCACGCCTAGGCAGCTATCCTTGGTTTTATTTCTGTGTTTCTTGCTCTGATGATTGGCCTAATTGGTTGGACAGTGATTAAGTACCTCTGTGGAAATAAAATGCACTCTTGGGGGAAGTGAATTCATTCTTTCAGGGCACTGAGGTGGCATTAAGTAAATTACCCCTCAAGTGTACTAAATGGCACCCTAGTGCCTTGGAAGAATTTATTCACCATACCATGGGGGAGTGCTTTACTCCCAGGAATAAGCACAGGAGCAGAGATCTAGAAGGAAACCTGCACATGGCAATAAGACTCTGGCCTGTGATTACTGTCAGGTGTTTTGTTTTGTTTCTTTTTCCGTGTCAGTTTGGTAGCTTCATGTCTAAAGAGGTCATGAGGCTCATTTTCATGGTAAATTATATCAAATTAGGATGCCAGTCCTTCAGCAGAAGGGTAGCTCTTACATTAAAGCAGCCACAGGAGTAAAATTCCTGACTTTTTTTCCCCAGTCCAAAATTGTTCTGTCATTTTTCACTCATGTTCCACTCTTCATGACCCCATTCAGGGTTTTCCTGGTAAAGATACTGGAATGGTTTTTCCATTTCCTTCTCCAGCTCATTTTACAGATGAGGAAACTAAGGCAAACTAAGTTAAGTGACTTGCCCAGGATCACATAGCTAGTAAGTATCTGAGGCCAGATTTGAATTCAGGTCTTCCTGACTCTAGGCCCACTATGCCCCTAGCTACCCAGTCCAAAATTGTATATTGGCAAAATTTATTGACCTAACACATAAAGCTGTTGTCAGCCTCACTTGAGATTATGTGTAAGAAAGTGCTTTGAAAACTGTATAGTGTCATAAAAATATGGACTGCTGTTATTTCTACAACTATTAACATTGTATTGCTAATACTACCACTGTGTAAAACGCACTGAGCTAGTCTCACGATACTCTTACCTATGCTTTAGGGTCTTTGAGGGTGTATGAAATGCCATCCTTCTGTTAGGATAAGCTGATCACCCGAGGCAGTCCCAATATGATGAGGTTTTGGGGGCCACAGCAAGTCATGAAGACAATCTCCTAAAGCACAAAATGATTTGGACTAGTAAAGGTAGACAATGAAATCCATACTAAAGAGTTCGCACTCTACCACTCAAGTATCTCACCTCTGTTAAGTTCCTTCCCTTGAATCTAGCTCTGATCCTAGAGGGAGTGCTTTTCCCTATAATTTGTGTTAACAGTCTATTGTTCCTTAAGCTTTCTTTCTCTCT
>NW_020954636.1:2524822-2535380 GCF_900497805.2 Vombatus ursinus | reverse complement strand
AATTCACACCTACAAGCTATTATTTTCAAAAATGAGATATAAGCACATCCTTTTTCAGAAAACAGAGCTAATCATGATTACAAAAACACACAAACACACAAAAGAACTTTAACATTGACTTTTTTTAATTGAATGGGTCAGTGAACAGCAAGGGTTTTCTCACTGTGTGTATAGGCAGTATAGCCAATTCAAAGGATCCCCTATGTTCTCAGACAATTCAAGCAATTTTCCTCAAGGCCTAGTGTGACTCTGTCATAGACCTCTAATAACTATTCCTTGTTGTGACTACATGTGTTTGTTTTTAAAAGCTTCCTAAACTTTTCTTAAGTGCTCAGATGTTAGGAAGGCTTAAGCACGGTAAGCAAGCCCCAATCTGGTATCTGGTGGCCCCATCTTTGCTGACTCACACTAGGAGAATACACATATGCTGGGCCAACCCTCTTTTTTACCTATGAGAATTCCTGCTAAGAGACCCTCAGGAGAGCAAAATGGAAGGAAGCAGACCCCCGGCCAGGCCTCTACTTCTGTTCCAGAGTTCCTAGTCTGCCTAGAATTCCTTCCTCCCCCTTGTCTGTAAAGGAAGTAATTAGGTCATAGAAAACCCTAAAAGATGCAAACAATTCTAACGGTTTTTCTCAAGGCCTGTCTGTGACAATGTCTTAGTCCTCCATTAACTAGTCCCTGACCTGACTACATATGTTTGTTAAAGGTTCTTAAGTACTCAGTATCTTGTTCTTAATTATTAGGATGCCAGTCAGGGAGCCCTTGAGTAAGCTGAAGGTGAGGTAAACTGTGGTAACCTTTGGGGCAGGCTGCTTACCTAAGGGATATATTTTTAAGTGCCTAAGAAGAGGACAAAAAAAGATGTGAGAACAGATTGTGTACTTTGTAAATTGTGAAGTACTATAGAAATTAAGATGATAATTTTTCTATATTATTATTATTGTTATTATTAAAGTCTTGAAACCAGGGTTTCTTGGTTGATATTCCAAATCTAACATGAAACAACTATGTAACCATAGGCAAGTTACTTAAACTCTCCTGATACTCAGGTTTTTAAATCTTGCAATAGGAGTAATAATTGAGGCTGAATTCTGAGTCAAGAGATCTGAATTCAATTTCCAGCGCTAATACTACTGACAGCCCAGAATATGTGACCCTAAGTAAGGATCTTAACTTCTCTCTGCCTCAGTTTTCTCATTCATGAAATAGTACCTTACCTAATACACAGGATTATTATGGGGAAAGCTTTCTTCAATACTTAAAAAGACAATGTATTATTCTGATTCTTTCTTTCTTTCTTTCTTTCTTTCTTTTTTCTTTTTGGTGAGGCAATCGGGGTTAAGTGATTTGCCCAGGGTCACCCAGCTAGTAAGTGTTAAGTGTCTGAGGCTGGATTTGAAACTCAGGTCCTCCTGACTCCAAAGCCAGAGCTCTATTCACTGCGCCACCTAGCTGCCCCTATTTTGATACTTTCATACCCTACTTTGTACAGTTATTGTTAGGAAAGCCTGTGTAAAACTTAAAATTTTATTTAAATCCTGGTGGTGATTATATTATTATCATTATCACCATTACTATCACTGTTATCTTTTACAAAAGGAAAGGTTTAGTGGACTGAAGGGAATTCCATATGGTAGAGACAACTCTCTTAACTAATACCTACCATCAACCACCATCATCATCACCTACTACATACAGAACAACTATTTAAACTGAATTACCTCTTTTTTTACACAAATTTTATTAGCCCACATACAACATTTGGAGGAGGAGATAAAACATTTAAATGATTAATTGTGGCCATTAGCTCACTGTTTAGTTGCTTCCTTTTATGTTCTAAAAATCAAAATATTTCACACTTGGCAATTCTCTATGGGAACAGTGGTTGGGTACCCAGGCCGACAAAAAAAATTACTTAAGCACAGTAGTTTTGTGATAGTTCTACACTTCTGATTTTAATCAAGTCACAACCTCCCTGGGTTTCAGTTTCCTTAGCTGCAAAATGAAGGAGTTGGCCTATTTGACTTCTAGGATCCCTTCCCACTCCAGATCTATATAATTCTTTCAGTTTCACTCACCAAAGCCGGGTAATGGAAGAAAGATTTTTGATTTGTGGGTGGGAGCTAGTGACAGAGCTGACTGCTGTCCTATTGCTGATAGCTTTTTTAAATAACAGCTACCTTGCAAAAGGCTTTAAGTGTGGCAGAGGAGTATTCTGTGACCCTTCCTCCATAATTACAGGCTTCTTAATTGAATCAATTAGTCCACTTGAGTTGAAGTAACTAACAAGATGATATTCCCTGATACCTTATCAGGTGAGGACACCTTTATTGAATCAATTAATCCATTAAGGGCATTACACAGTGTGCAAGAAGTTCTTGACCAATTTAGGAATGAAAAACCTTTAATGAAATGGAGGAGGCATATTGGGATTGGCTGGAGAGACTAGGAAATTTGGAATTGGAGATTCATTTGCTGGGCCAACAGTTTTAGCCAAGTTCTTCAAAGACAGTCTCTTGGAGGAAGAAAAAAAAACTCCTATTCCCTCCTTCCTTTGACAAGATGTCCCTGTGCCCTTCAGAACTTGGAAAATTTAGATTTTTCATTGATATCCTAAGATTCTCTTCAGCTAGCTGAACATATGTGTATATATGTATGTACATATACATGTACATTTTGCAAATAGGAACTGCAGTGATATTTGCCCAGAGTCATACCACTAGGTGCTCAAGGTAGATTCACCCCCAGCCCCAATTTCTGGGCTCTTCCTGTGAGCCTCCTCCTTCTATTCCATTTACCTTACCTCTATTAATGTTTTTTTTTCCACCTCTTCAATTTCTCTCTAGACTTTCACTCATTCACATGATCTAGTAATTAGTGTCTCTAGTTGATAAAATCTGGAATTGCTATTTCTTTATTTTTTTCCTTCTAAAAATTTTGCCTCAGGAGAAGTAAGTCGTGTGTATGGAGAGTGGGAGTCAGGAGAATTTAAGGAGTTTTTCTTATTCATGAGCACCCTCTGTCTCATTGTAACTGTAGTTCCCCTGTGTGAATTATTAAGAGGTTGAATAATTTATAACTCATTTCTTCCCTCACCCTGTAAAATCATGAGACAACAACAACAAAAACCCTAGTACCCTTCTGCTCGTTATATTTGTAATTTACTCCAGAGGATTGTGATGCTTTCCCTAAACAAAACAAAAAAAAAAAAGAAGGAAAGGGAGAAAGGCAATGTGGATCCCCTAGCTAAGTGAAAGTAAGATCTGATTTCACTTAACCAGGGGGGACTGTGATGTTAGGAAACAATATTTTATAGACCTCTCCCTAAAGCTTACCTTAGAACAACAAATATGGAAAAGCATGAATAACAAGATAAAGTCTATGATGTCCTCAATCACATCTGCCTCCCCCCACCCACTTCTGTTTGTAAGTTAGCAGATTGAAACCTCTATTTTTATGAGAAACCTGTCTACAGGGTCAGTACGTTTCCCTCATTTCTCTAAGGCACCTATTCCCAATCCTGGATTTGAAGTATGACAGGGTCTTCTGCATGATGGTTATAGGAAGAGGTGAAACTGAGAGTGGTATGTGGAGTAGGGTGTGAGAAGAGAAATGTGCTTGAAAATTGAAAACTTGAGCTGGGGTGAAGTTCTTGCTAATTTCTTCTCTTGAACAAATCACTGAAGGGCTCAAGACCTGTGGCAACAGCTATAAAATAGGGATAGGACCATAAATTTAAAGTCTGGGAAGGACCATAGAGGCATTTGAGTCCAACTCCTTTATTTTATATTTTAAGAAACTGAGAAACAGAAAGGTTAAGTGATTTGCCAAAGGTCACACAGGCAATGAGGCAGGATTTGAATGCGGATCTTCTGCCTACTAATCTAGCACTCTCCCTTGTACCAAATTTATTGTTCAGTTGTTTTTCAGTCATGTCCGACTTTTTGTGACCCTGTTTGGTATTTTCTGGCAAAGATACTGAAGTGCTTTGCCATTTCCTTCTTCTCATTTACAGCTGAGGAAACCGAGGCAAACCGGGTTAAGTGAGTTTGCCCAGTGATACATAGCTAGCAAGCATCTGAAGCACTTTGAGCTCAGGATTTTGAAGACTCAGGAATCTTCCTGATTCCAGGCCCAGCACCCTATCTACTGTGCCATGTAGCTTCCTTATACCAAATACTTCTTATCTCTTAGGGCTGTTAAGAGGATTCAATGAAATTAAATATCTCAAAGCAAAGCACCTTCTAGACAAAAAGAATTATACAAATATAAGATAATTCATAGCTATTGTGGCTATTGCTGGGGATCCCATGGCTTTGGGCTTGCTGGGGGTGGGGGATACAGAAAGGAATCCTGCAAAAATGCCTTGAATGTGGCCTTCCTCTGGATTTGCCCTAATCTCCCCCTTATGAAGAAATTTTAAAATACTGTATCCAGTCTTGTCATTACAGCTCTTCCCAATACCTAGCAGTCTGTCAACTTTCCTAACCTCTTCAGCCAAAAAGCCAACCTTTAATAAAGAAAACTTGAGATGAGGGCTTTTCTGTGCACTGACATGAGATGGGTTCCTGCTGTGTCCCCAGAAAAATACAGCTGGCCCTCGTCTGGTCAACTTGTCAAGAAAAGGAGTAAGTTTCCATTGCCAGCAAGTGGCTACTCAGTATATTGCTTCATCTGACCCTGAGAAGGACAGGTCACCTCGCTCTTGTCATTCTAGAAGTGGTATCATAGGCCTCAGGACTCAGAACCTGGCTCCTTGCCACAAAGCAAGTGTCAAGGTATATCCTTGGCTTAACTTCAGATCTTTACTCTATCTCTCCAGAAGCCTTGTTGGCATACCTTTGGCGGTGTATTAACAATTTAACAAATATTTACCAAACAACTGTCTAGTGCTGAGCCATCTCTGTTGGGGATGCAAAGGACAGGGTTTACCATTTCTTGGCCCTCTGCCAACGTCGTCTACTATTTCATTGTTCCTCCCTTCTTTGTTTGCAATTGTAGACCTTTGGGGAGAAAGAGATAGGGGGAAGGCTGGTTAGGCTGTCCTCCATTTAAATAGTGAAGTTTTTCTCCTGTACTGCCTATCTCAAAAATGTAATGTTAATATGGCTTTATTGAGGGAGGGAAAGTGTTCCTTCAGTTTCTTTTCTTATTTCTTNATCCTCCATTTAAATAGTGAAGTTTTTCTCCTGTACTGCCTATCTCAAAAATGTGATGTTAATATGGCTTTATTGAGGGAGGGAAAGTGTTCCTTCAGTTTCTTTTCTTATTTCTTTTTTGATTTGAGGATACAAACAACCACTTTTTCACCCATAGTAAATGCTCTGTTGAAGTCCATAAACTGATATGGGAAGTTAAGCTGAGCCTGTCTGTATAGGCGATAAAATCTACCACATGCTTTTAATTTTAGGGCTAGGGTTATTTTGCTTTACAAACAAATGAAAGAAGAAAAAAGCATTTATTAAGGACCTAGTGTATACAGAGCACTATGCTGATGAGAACACAAATGGAACAGCCAGACTGTCCCCGTTTTGATGGAATCCTCATTCTAGTGGGAGAGAGGACACATAGAGGATATTTCATGTATAAGTCAGATGGACAGGCCCAGTGGTGCTTAGGTACAGAAGGAACTCCTATGGTTACAAGTGCCTGCTTAGTGTTATTTCCTCTGATAAAACTATATCTGTTCTTGATCTTGAACTGTTTGATAATGCCAAGGATTTTTGTGTCAAGAGCATTCTTTTCTGGGTCTTCAATAGCCCTGGTTGCTGAGGAGGCAGTGTTTGTAGCATCTGCAGAGGTAGGTACCAGGTCTAATCTTTACAATGGTTGTTTCCTAGCAAGGTCATTCAGTCAACTAGCCTTTAGCAAATGCCTATTCTGTGCCAGACACTGTGCAAAATACTGTGGGAAGTCGAACGGGAGTCAGGGGTCAGGGGGAGCTAATGAACACGTGGTCCTGGCAGCCCAGGACCTCCTCCGGGATTTGAGGGGAAGCAATGCTTATGGCTTGACTTTCCTGGCACATGTGGCTTCTTGGCCCCTTCAATGTTTGTTAAGTGCCAATTATATGCCAGTAACTGGGAAGATATGTGTGAAGAATAAAATGATCCCTTATTGCAAGGAGTGTGTATTTTGATGGAAGAGGCAAGTACATATAAAAATATATACAACATCATATAAATTTAATAAATACAAATATATACAAAGTAGTTAAATTCAATGTAGTTTGGGAAGAAGGGCACTTCCAGTTGTTGGTATCAGGACTGGCTTAATACAGAACATGGTCCTTGAGCTGCATCTTAAAAGAAAGGGACCTGAGACAGAAGAAAGAAACAAGTACATTCTAGACATCTTCATTCACCAGTGTAAGGGATTGAGATGGGTTGGACTTTTCTATGTAAGAAGAGAGAAAAGGTCCATTTGGCTAGATCAATGAGTCAAGGAAGATTATGTCTATTGAGGCTGGAAAGTTTGTGTGGAGCCAGGTTGTATACTGTAGAGAGCTTTTAAAGCTACAAACAAGAGTTTATAGATTATCCAAGGAGCAATAGGAAGCTCCTGGAATTGGCTGAGTAGGAAATTCATATAGTCTGATCTCTGCTTAAGAAAACCACTCTGTCAGCAGCATAGTATGATGGGCTGGAATTGCTAATGACTTAAGACCCATTAGGAGACTATTGCAATAATCTAAGTGAGAAAGTGATGAGGGCCTGACAAAGGTGGTGGTAGCTCTGTGAGTGGAGAGAAGCGGGATCCAAGAGATGTTTTTAATGTAGAAATTGCAAGATTTGGCAACTGCTTAGATGGACAAGCTAGGGAAGACTGAGTAGTTCAGGATAATGCCAAAATTATGACCTTGGAATCGTAAAGAAACTGATGCCTTCAAGAAAAATAGAGTTTTGTAAGAGGGAAGAGTTTAGGGGAAAAGATAAGGAGTTCAGCTTACCTTGATGATTTAACATCTGCCTGCCCCCTAGTTAGCAATTGGTCAATATCTGGTACCAAAACATATTTGATCTTGGTGGCAAGGAAGTTGGGGCCATGGGATGCTCCCCAGGATGATCCTTTCCTCCACAAGGATTACAGGGAGGTGGTAACAATGCTTTTACCATCTGTGCATGCCACCTCCTTTCTTACCCATGGAGTGCGTTGCTTCATAAGGAGGTAGAGGCAGAATAACCTTGAATTAAAGAACTAATTAGAGCTAGATGCCTTACAATTCAATTTGAAACCACTTGATTACTACCCTTAACCCCTTTGGAACTGATACTTCAAAGGAAAATTCCTGTTTGCACCCCAGTTTCTCTAAGTAAATGTTGAAGTGCAGAGAGTCAATTTATACCACTTTGATATGTTAAAACTCTTAAAATCCTATAGGCAGCCTTTTGGGATATGTGTGTGCTCCAAGTTTGGAGAGTGAGAAAGGACCAATGGATTGTATTTGGACTGACATACAGGATAATAATCTATATCTGTGGTTCTAACAAGAACTAAATGACCCTAATCTTCCCCTGTGGCAGAAAGAATTTCCCTTACTTTTTTATTTAGAATAAATCTTTGCTTTTGTCCCATTCCCTCATTCTTTTTATTTTAGTCTTACTCTTCATTTTATCTTACTTTATTCTACTTGTACACTTATAGTTCTAGAGTTCCAAGGAACCTCAAAATCCATCTAATTCAATCTTTCATTTTACATATAGGAAAACTGAGGCACAGGATTTCAAATGACTTTTCCAAGGTCACACAGGGAGTAAGGGTCAGCAACAAAATTTGAACCTGGGTCCTATTACTCTGGAGGCACCACCCTGTACCATTCTGAAAGGCCTTGTCTTCAGGCAAATTAGCTTCAATAGATTGTTACAGATCCTTCCCGCTCAAAAAAAAAAAGTTCGTTTTTTTAAAATATACTATTATTGAGCCACCAAGCATTTATTACCTACTATGTGCTGGTCACTATTAATGTACTTTATTTTCAAAAACTGATTCGTAGACAATTGTTAGCAATGTTAGCAATCTGTCACTGTTGTTATCTATGTTTGTATGCCATTGACCTTCATTCTACCACCTTCTTTCCTTTTCAAAGGCCAAACTCCCATATTATCTTTCCTTTACTTGTGAAAATCATGTGAGTTATCTATGAAAAACAGAAGAGTGTCCTTTGTATTTGGACTAAATCATTTGTGCCCCAGATCCCTACTGCTCATGTTCTGAGAAAAAAAAAGAGGTAGAAAAATTTAAAAGCTGAGATTTTTAAGGATCTTTTCTTTAACTATCTCCCCTTTGGTCTCTCCTAAGTGACAGACTTCTTGCACCAAGCTCTCTTCCTTCCCAACATCTACCTTCTTTAAAATGTCCAGGGGAATCAGTTCTATCACCTCTTTGTAATACATCACAGTTCCTCTGCCATGGGCCATAAAGTCAGCAGGTTCAATAGCAGGGAAATGAGGAGAAGAAATGAAATTTCTTGAGAAAGGGAGGAAACAGATTGTTATAGTAGAAATAACACTGAACTGAGAGGCAAGTATTTCCTCCCCTGCAAAATGAGGGCATTGGATTAGATAAGGTCCTTTTCATCTCAATAATTCAATGTTTATTAAAATTCAGTATTAACTTTGGCTTGCCTAAGGGAACCAGGTTCAAAATTTGAACATGGAATAAAATTCAGTGTCTTAGTCATGAGCTCAGATCATTCCAGCCAGCCATCCTCTTTCCCTTATTCTACATACCTCTGTCCTAATTATTATTTTGTATTACCTTCTATTCTGAATAAAATAGGAGTTTTATTTTAAATCCAGGGTTAAAATAAAATTGTCATCCAAGATTAAGAGTGGAAGAGACTAACTTGTTCTCCTCATTTTACAAATAAGAAGACTGAGGCCCAGAAAGGGTACCTGGCCACGTTTACTTAGCTGGGTAGTGGCAGAGCCCGTACTTGAACCCAGGTCAGCTGACTTCTATTCCTTTTTCCACAGCAGCAAGATATGAAACTGCCTTCCATGGTCTGGTCCTATGGTCTTACAGATTCAGAAATCTGATTGTCCACTGACCCTTAGGGTGCTTAGGCTGATACTAATGAGTCTTAAAAGACACTGACTTGTAAACATGAATGTCAATAAATTGATTTAACATTGATGTCAAACATGGCCCCAAGAACTAGAACCAGTTCACTTTAGGATCCTCCTTCCTTGGTATTTTTTTTTTTTTTTTACGAAGGGGCCAAACAATTTATCAGAAGTTTGTTTTGATGAGCATGGAATTAGAAAAGTAATGGGAAAAAAGATGGTTTTAAGGGACATTTCTTTCAGGTTATATCGAGTGCTGAATGAATCACCTTTTTTCCCCTCTAAGGAAGCAATCTATCTAAAGACCTAGACTGATCATCTGGAATAGTATCCATCTCTCCTTAGACTGAGGCTGATAGATTTCTTTCTGTCAAATACTCCCTTTTCTATCTTTCAGTTTGACTGAAACCTCCTGCTTCCCTTCCTTTGTCATCATAACATGGCTTGTCATATTGTAACACATGTTCCTATTATGTATTTTTGCCATAGCAATTTCCAAATCCTACACTGATTAAATATTAAGTGGCCTTTGTCCTGATTAATCCCTTGTAATTGTAAAATAGTGCATTGCAGTTTTAAAAGGGCTTTCACATTGATACATCAGAATTTACCCTGTTCAATGACCCTCTTATAATAAACATCCAGTGAGGCATAGAACAGGAAGACATAGCTCTCCAAAGGTATTTGCTACTGTGTTAGAGGAAAGCTAACGCAGAATCTTGTTCTGGAATGACTTGAAAGTGGATGATAAGGTCTTTCACAATGTGGATGACATTGTGTTGATTTCATTGAGCCCCAAGATATTGCAGAGTCCCCTGGATGAGATCTGTAATCCCTCAAAGAAGTTTGCTTGTCCACACATAGAAGAAAAACTAAGTGGATGAAGAATTCTTATTGCCTAGATTTCAACATCCATTTGGATGGGTAAACTATAGAACTTGTACAGTAGTGTGTATGACTCTTAAAGACAGTACAGATGGACTGTGAAATGAGTTCAGAGGTGAAAAGTGGGCTGGGTTGCTTCCCATAAAAGTAAAGGCTTATCAATTCAATATTGACAGTTTACCAGTATTGCCATATGACAATGAGATCTGGAGAATCTGCAAAGAATTGAAGATAAGCAAAACACAGATAAAATGGAAAGGCACATAATGTGTTTAAGCAGTCTGCAACTTATACCCAATAGAGAGCTCTGAAGAAGTAAAGGATACCAATAAGAAATTGTGTGACAAGAGCAGGGGGATAACAGCAACAGTAATAATAGTTAACATTCATATAGTGCCTGCTATGTGCCAAGCACCATGCTGAGAGCTTTATAAATGTCTCATTTGATCTAGTATCAGTTGAGATGTCTGGTGGGCAGCCAGAGTGGTCCATTGGTACCTTTAAGATACCGAGAAAAAGCAAGAGCAAGAACATGGAGTCACACAGGATCGATAGGAATGAATCGGCTTTGACCTTCATTATTAGAGGGAACTCCTACGTCACTG
>NW_020954636.1:2524668-2524790 GCF_900497805.2 Vombatus ursinus | reverse complement strand
GGGCAAAAGACCTATTTTGGTATTTGAATATTAGGTAGGCTTGGTCTCAGAATAGTGCCTTGCCACAGAATAGATCTTCAATATTTATTGAATGAATAAATAAATGAAAGATTCCCACAGTA
>NW_020954636.1:2522376-2524647 GCF_900497805.2 Vombatus ursinus | reverse complement strand
GCCCTGAGAATTAGGCAGATCTAATATTGTTGTTTCCCCATTTTATTGATGATGAAAGTGAGATGGGTTAAATGACTTGCTTAAGTTCACAGGTAATTCTGACCTAAGTCCTATGCAATTTCCACCATAAACCATTGCCTCTCTGCTGTGTCTAAGAAGGTTTCCTAGGATACCAAGATCATAGAGGGCATCTTTTCTTTGGCTTTTTGCTCACTTCACTTTTCATGAAGTTCCTTTGCCTATTAAGTGATCCAATAGAGTTTTTTGTACCCATTAATAATTATTTGCTAATTAATTGAGAGAACAATTGAGAGAACTTATTAAATTATTACCTCTGTTATACAGATGAGAAAACTTAGATAAAGTCACTCACCCATAGACAGAGATAGTAAGTTTCTACAGTGGGATTTGAAATTGGGTCTCCTTATTTCAGGTCCACCACTTTTTTCCATTATCCTACAATGTGTTCCTATCCCATCTATCTGGCATCCTTCTCATTCTCCTTTGCTGGATTCTTATCTAGATCATGCCCTCTAATCACAGATATCCTACAGGGATCTGTCCTGGGCACTCTTCTCATCTCTCCCTATACTACTTTACTTGATAATTTCATCAGCTGTAGTGGATTTGATTACCAGCTCTATTCTGATAATTCTCAAATCTACCTATCCAGCCTTAACCTCACTGCTGACCAGCAATCTCACACCTCCAATTGTCTTTCTGCCATCTTGGACTGGATGTCCAGTAGACACGTTAAACTCAGTCCAAAACCAAACTCATTACCTGTCTTCTGCCTTCCCTATTACTCTAGAGGGCAACACTATCCTCTCAGTCCCTCAGACTTACAACCTAGATTGTCATCCTCACCTTCTCACTGTCTCTCACCGCCATCACCCCTCTCCATATCCATTCTACTGTTCTGCCAAAGACTGTTGATTTCATCTTTGCAACATCTCCCCAATATGGCCTCTTCTCTTTTCTGACACTGTCATCACTCTGGTGCGGGTCCTCATCCCCTCTTGTCTGGACTATTGAAATAGCCGGCTTGTGAGTCTGCCTGCCTCAAGTCTCCCCATTCCCATCCATTCTCTATTCAGCTGCCAAAGTGGCTTTCATAACTTGCGTATCTGATCATGTTACCCTCCCTACTTGTTCAACAAACTTCAATGTGCCCTATTGCCTCCAGGATCAAATACAATATCCCCTATTTGGCACTGAAAACCCTTCATAATGTAGACCACTCCTACCTTTCCACCTTTGTTACACCTTACTCCCTGCCATAAACTCTCCAATCTAGTGACACTTGACTTTTTTTTTTTTCTTTTCCATGAACAAGACACTCCATCTCTGGGCTTTGTGCATTTTCTCTGTCTGTCTCCCATTCTTGTAATGTTCTCCCTCATTAAGTTCCTACTAAAATCCCACCTTCTACAAGAGGCCTTTCTTTAATTCTAGTGTCTTCAATATTTATCTTCTCTATAGCTTGTTTGTGTATCTCCCATCAGATTGTAAGCTCCTTGACAATATGGACCTCATTTGACTCTATTCTGTATCCCCAGCACTTAACACTTTGCCTTGCATGTATTAGGTGTTTAATAAATCTTTATTGACTTACTGTGTCACTATAGCGTATATGTTTACAAACTCTGCTACCAAGTATCTGACCAAACATCTTTTTAAACAGAGGAAAGTGACCATGGCATATGCAGAATTATTTATTTCCATATGGGATATGGAGACTGACTCATATTTAAGGTTGGAGTACTTCTAAGAGAATTGAAACTAGGAAATAGGTACAAGGAAAGGATGAGAGAATAGTACATGGGAGAATGCATGCTTTTTAATATTAGTAGTAAAAAATACATTATTTTTGTAAAACACCGTAAAAGACAAACCTATCTAATTATATGCAAAGAAAGCATATGACAATCAGTTGAAGGAACTAGGAATGTTTACCTGAAGAAGAGATGACCATGGAGAAGGGGGCCCATGATCAATATCTTTAAATATTTGAGAAGCTGAAATATGCAACGAGGAATTGTTCTGCTTTGTCTCAGAGGGCTGAACTAGGGCCACTGAATGAAAGTTATAGAGAGAGGTTTTGATGGCATGAAGAAGAAGTTTCTAACAAACGTGGAATGGGCTACTTCAGTATATAATTAGTTAGCCATCCCTAGAGGTCTCTGGGGATTTTAGGTAAGGGATTCTTGCATCAGGGACAAGTTGGACTTTAATACATCTAATGTTGCTTCCAATTCTCATTTCCTGGGA
>NW_020954636.1:2522234-2522337 GCF_900497805.2 Vombatus ursinus | reverse complement strand
GTATCATTCAATGATTTACATTAAGCAACAGTATAATAAAATATATGGAAAGTTTTATCAGATTCCTTGTTTTAGAATGTACTTCTTCTCTCCTTAATCTCCT
>NW_020954636.1:2518543-2522208 GCF_900497805.2 Vombatus ursinus | reverse complement strand
GGCTTGTTTACCTTCTCCAACAAGAAGCAAAGACATATTTATCAATAGTAAAACCACTGAGTGTAGAAAGCACTTTTTACAGACGAAGGAAAAATCCTCCTATTAAACAAGATCCTTGCTCCCACATATTTATTGCACACAAATATAGAAAAAAATTAAAAACATGAATTCTTTATTAGATTTCTCAAAACTTCTTGATCTAGGGATTCTTGAGGGTATAACAAAAGTCAACACCAGTAATGACCTCAGTGTTCACAGGTATCTGAAGATAAATCAGGAAAATGTGGGAAATTTCATGTATACAGCAAGATAATGCTAATGGATATTTCTCCTGTGGCTGAAGTTGCACAGCCTAGATTAGATGCCTTAGAACCTAGGGTTGTAGATTGCCAATGGATGACTCACTCTGGTCATAGTTATAATTTGTTCAAGGAAGGGGAAATGTTCAAAAGTCAGGTAAGAAACACAACTAAAGTTGCATTAAAGGGTATTTGAAGACTTAAATAGCAATAATGTTCCTTGAATTTCTTCATAAATAATGGGTAACCCTAAGAATACTGGGGTCTCTGACATCTTGTTTCTAGATACCAAACCTGGCTGTGTTCCTTGCCTCTCTGGGCTTTAATTTTCTTCATCTTTAAAATGGGGTTGAT
The DNA here is from genome assembly GCF_900497805.2 of Vombatus ursinus. NCBI lineage: Eukaryota > Metazoa > Chordata > Mammalia > Diprotodontia > Vombatidae > Vombatus > Vombatus ursinus. The sequence goes on along the minus strand of NW_020954636.1, from coordinate 2,521,555 downwards.
AATCACCACATGACCTACTTTTCAGGGTTGTAATGAGGAAACTTCATGGCTCTATATTATACAGAAATGTAAGGTGTATCTGTTTCTTATTATTTGGTTACTGACAGAGCATAAGATAGAACTGAGGGCTTCCATCTTCAATTTCTTTATGCTGGAACACCTACATGGATCTCTCTCTCTCTCTCTCTCTCTCTCTCAGACACACACACACACACACACACACACACATACACACACACACACACACACACCTTTCTCTATGCCTGTAGTTTTGCCATCCCTCACTCCCCTGCTTAGCTCCCCATTGCATATAGGTTATCTGGCATTTAAGGTTCCCCACCATGTGGTTCCCACCTACCTTTCCAACCGAATTTCTTTGTATTCCCGTTCAAGAATTCTGTATTCCATCCAAATTTGATGAATAGCTGTTTTCCAAATCTAGTATTCCATTTCTTTGCCTCCATCCCTTCACATAAGCTATCCTGTAAGCCTAGAATGCACTTTCTTCTCATGTCTGACTTTCAGAATCCATTTCTTCCATCAAAGTTCAGCTCAGGTTTCACCTTTCCTGAATCCTCACCTGGTTGTCTTAACTGAGTTGTTAGTGCTCTCTCTCTACTCAGTTTTGTTCGTGCTATGTTTATGGGTATACATTGTATACCCTCAGTAAGCCAGATACACCCTCAACTGTTTGAGGTTTAAACAGTGTGGACAACAGAGAAGAATGGAAGAAATATGTCAGTATTTTTATTGTGATCTATTTTCACAGAGATAATAGTTGAACTACCTCACTTGTACTCAGGACAGCTAAGTTGCACAGTGGATAGATTACCTGGCCTGAAGTGAAGAAGACACATCTTCCTCAGTTTGCCTCAGTTCCTTATCTGTAAAATGAGCTGGAGAAGGAAATGGCAAACCACTCCAGTATCTTTGCCAAGATAACCCCAAATGGGGTCATGAAGAGTCAGATACAACTGAAATGACTGACCCACAATAACTTGTACTCTGCCATTTTAGAAGAAATTTCATTGGCTTTTAAAAAGTCTGGAAAAATTGTTGAACTTCATAAAATAAATACCAAGAAATTCATTTTAAAAGTGACATGATTTTTAAGGCACTTGGAAAATTACTTTGAAGACATCTGAATGACCAGAAATTTTAGGAAATATACTAACCATTAATGCTAGGAAAACAAAGCAAATGAAAAATAATATTGCACAGACTATGGTATACAGATTTGTGGTCAGTCTATCAAATTTGTCCATCAGTTCTGAATGTTTTAGATGCTGCATATGACTAAGTTTGTCCTGGAATCAAATGGGGGGGATGGCTTCTATAACATTTGGTAAATTGCCCCCCCCAAAAAAAGAAAGAACACCTTCCAGTGGTCACTGTTGATTGCTGCAAGTCTCATCTTTGATTTTCACTGATTTTCTCAGTGATTCTGTATGTCTACAAGTCAAGAAATATCATGATCTTAGAATAATTGAAATTACAAGTAAACTAAAGGGATAGGCATGGGATGAGTGTAAACTTACTGCAATACCATGAAAAACATCATTGTTAACATATAATTAGGAAGGAAAGATGATCAGTTATACAGTGAAAATGAGAGACGATCACAATCTGAGGAAAATGTCAGTCATTTTTGATATTAAAAGAAGTAAAAGAAGAATTCTAGAGTGTTTGGTGGCTTCTCTAAAGATTACTAATGGAAACATAGAATAAGAATTGTGCATAAAGGGCTTACTGTTTGTCCCAAGGGACACAGTGAAATCATAGGTCCAAAGTCTTTTTTTTTCCTGTCATTATAGTCTGTGAATATTGAACTTCCATGACTGTTTTCTTCATTATCTCATTTCACATCATTACATATTTCTTTATGTTCCTCATATTTAACATTCTTATTTGCATCCTACCCTACCACAGTTTGTTTAGCTATTCCCAATCATTGAACAGTTAGGTTATTATTGCCTTACTTTTAAATGGGTATTGCTGTTATTTCTTTAACTGTAACTGCTATAAACTAATTGGCCCGGACAGGAATTTCAACAATTGGTAATGTTCTTGGTTTAATCGATTTTTTTTTTTTAGCACTTCCTTATTCCCCATTGTGCTTTCTTCACTGTTTTTGAGGTTGGGTGAAGGTGGATCTCATTTTATACTGGGATATGTGGTTGTCAAATAGAAACCAGATCTTTTTATCTTAAAACTTTAGAGACCACTGACATATGTCATGATATCAGAGCATGACTATTACAATTTTTCTTAAGCAATGTGTTTGAAGCTTGAACTACAGACAATCAACTGCCCTGTTAAAATTTTAATGTCTTTCGTGCACAGTGTAGCATTATAGTAATTTAGTGGTGCATTAAGCCTCTCTACATTTGAGGGTCATGAGCTTACATCATCTGGTCTGGTTGATGTCTAATAGGGTACAATCATGATGAATATGTGGGTCTTTCATTTCAGCCAGCCTAAGTAGAGAGTGTCCTTTGTTTCTTTTGAACACATTTTTACCAAATATATAGGAATAATGGGTAATAGGACCAGACTCCTAGGGGCTTTTCAAGATGAGTCTTAGGCTGTTTCTGTATGAATAAGTCAAAGGCCTTGAGCATGCATTTGTTGCTTATTTTTTAAAAAAAGTTAAAATCATTAAAACAACTAAGATTTTAATCTAGGTACTCCAACATATAAAAATATCAATGGGAATTTTTCCACTGATGCTAGCTCCCTTCCTCACCTTATTTACTAGAATTGAATTCCTTTAACCACCATTCCTCACCCCCTCCATAAAAACAATGATGTGGTGGCCAACCTTTTGGTGATGAGCTTCTCTAAACTTGATTAGCCTTTCAAGCTTGATTTGAACTGGCAGAGGTTTGCCCTCAACTAACTTGGCTTTAGAGAGCTCAGGGTCTCTTCTCTGCCAAAAAGATGCCAGAAAGGAGGCAAAAAACACAAAGTCTAGGCCATGATAAATCATCAGAGGAATGTTTAGTGGAGGTT
>NW_020954636.1:2465227-2518508 GCF_900497805.2 Vombatus ursinus | reverse complement strand
TGGCATTTGTAATGCCTAATAAATAATGCATAAATGTTAAAATTTACACCTGCTGTTTGGGTGTAACCAAGTCTTATTCTGGTAGCAATTACACTATTCATAATTTGGGANCGGCATTTGTAATGCCTAATAAATAATGCATAAATGTTAAAATTTACATCTGCTGTTTGGGTGTAACCAAGTCTTATTCTGGTAGCAATTACACTATTCATAATTTGGGAGAAAATATTTTTCCATGATAATACTGGGAACTGGAACAAAAGGAAAAAATTCAATGGCCAAGCTTCTAGCAACAAAGAATTTTGGAAAAGGAGGCAAAGGGGAATGATGAGTTCTGTTTTGGGCATGTTGTTTTAGATGCATATGAAACTTCTGTTTAGAAGAAGGTGATAAGACTATGTCAAATGTTACAAAGAGATCAAGAATGAGGATTGACAAAAGGCTAAGATTTGGTGATTAAATTAAATCCTTGGAATCCAGAAGCTATTGTCCTCTTGAACTCATGAAGTTGCCTTTAAAGCTAGAAGTGTCCATCTCAGGTTCACTGTTCAATCACCTATGCTCAGGGAAAGAGGAACAAATGAAAAGAAGCAGCTGGCACCTTGACATTCAACTTGAGCTCACCTAGCCAACATATGTGCTCAGTGCCACATGAAAGTGACCTCTCAGATTGGGAGTGGGGAGAAGGTACCAATCTTTCCCCCTCACAGAAAGTCACAGGGAGACTTTCAAGCCACACATTCAGGAGAGAGGAAGAAAAGTATGAGAGTAAAAATTATCTCAGCCTGACTCAGTTGCCAAATCCTCTCTAGTGCAGCAGTTTTGCCATCATAGAAACAAAGGGTTGCCACGTCATTCCAGAGTCTTCCAATTCTAAGCATATGTATCTTTGTAATTGGTCCAGGAAACATCAGCTCTAGCTCTATTAGATACAGAAGAAAAAACTGAGGCCCAGGGGAAGTAAAGTGACTTATTTAAGAAAGCCAATGTAGGCAGTAGTAGAATCAAGATTTAAACTTCTCCACTGCTAAGCTGCTCAGTTAAGTGGTAGTTGTAAAGAAAAATGTTATTGCAAAATAAGGTGCTAATTGTACAACATAGACGATAGGTGCAAAAAACAAAGGTCTAAAGCAGAAACTCAGTGTTGTACTCAGATAGTCAGGAAAGTCTTCATGGAGAAGTTAAAACTGGAGCTTAACCTCAAGTTAATAAATGAAAAAGCCTTTAGAGGTAAATAGTAAACAAATGCTTAGGCAAAGAGGATAGATTTGCGCTGGGGGAATGGGCATGTGAGGATGCAGATTCAAGGCATTGGAAACCAAAAATCAAAGGTAGTTTGTTTTCAATAACAGGCCTCATTGTGCTATTCATACTATATATTGCCAACTGCTCCCAATATAAAATACCTTCACCATATATCAATAGAAAAAAAAAATTGAGGATGAAAACAGGTCTTGATGATATACACACTTAAAATGAAGTATATTAAGAACAAGCAAACTTCTGTTTTATGATCCTGTGAACAAAGACTAAGGCAATGGTTTATTGCCTTTGATACCAACAAATCAGATCTATTAATATCAATAAACAGATCTAAATCAGATGCTGCATTTCCAAAAAGACAGGGGTCAGACTGTCAGCAAAAATATGCCTTCTAAAGAAAATGCTAAATGATCTTACATATCTTTGTTGATGGCAAACATCTACTTTCCACTCCTATGTCATATCAATTAACTATTGAGGCCATGAGAAATCACAGTGACCACTGGAATTGAATTGTCCTCTTAAAAGAGCTAAGTTTAAGTCATATTTATGTACCTATTTGCAACACTATGTATATTCTGTGCAGTGGTGTACATCTTTAGAATGTGTATTTTCGTGTGTACCTACTTGCATGCATATGCAACATAGGCTTGAGAGAGTTATACTGTTCAAAGCAAAAGTATGAAAGGTGAATCAAGATGAAAATATTTCACTGAATATTTCATTCATCTAAAAATGGACTTATGCTAAAGATCTCAGTGGGGATTCTAGTAGCTGTCCCCAAGCTCATAGATGGCAACCTGACCTGAGCTAGCCAGAAAAACCCTCTTAAAGCAGGGGTTCATAACCTGTGGTCTGTGAACCTTTATTTTTTAATATATATTTTGTAATTGTGTTTCAATATAATTGGTTTACTTTATAATTCAGTGTATTTTATTTTACTTCAAACCATTATTCTGAGGGGTCCATAGGCTTTACCACACAGCCCAAGAGGCCCATGCCACATAAAAAAGTTAAGAATCCCTGCCACAGGGGGTGAATGTGCAGGTTCATTTCATATTTGTTGCAGTGCTTAGAATAGTGAAGAAGAATAAGAAACATAGATTTGGAGGCTGGGTTTTGGATATCCCTTCCCATATTAGAATTCGCCCACAGAACATTAATGAAGGTGACTGAATTAATGCACCTTGAATGCATGAGAACTCTAGAAGGTTAGTAAAAAATCTAAAAATGCCAAAGTTATAAAGGACCTCAGGTCATCTGTTGCAACTTTGTCATTTTACAATTGAGAAAACTCAAATTCAGAGAGGGTTCTTGCCCAAGGTTACCCAACTACTAAGAGAGCCTAACCCCTAAATATCTGCTTTCTTCCCACTCTGTCATAGTAAAATTCTCATGAGCTAGACTGTACTGGAGTCATTCAACTTGTATTTTGGGGAATAGAGAGAAGAAAGCAAGTTTCAATTAGTATGATATATAAAAAAGAAAATCATGTTAGAGAAAGTCACGCCCCACCCCTGAGCATTCATTTAATCTTCTCCTTATCAACCCACTAATAAACATTTGTTAAAATGCCTGCTTTGTGCTAAGGACTATATTGGGGATATAAAAAGAGGCAAAAGACAGTCCCTGCCTTCAAAGAGCTTCCATTAAATGCCCTTATTGCCAAAGGGTATGAATGTTAGACAGGCTTACACATTTATAATGTGTTTTCACAGAACAAACCAAGTCTCCTGCTGCATTGCCTATAATCAGTATAAGCCAAGTCACATTTGACTTTTTTTTTACATCAATATGCTTCCTTTTTCAAAAAGTAGCTTTAATAGCTCTAATTGCAACAATGGAAATTTGAAAAGAGTCTACTAATTACCCTATACATTAGCGCTTTTAACATAAAGAAGTAATAAGTTGTGTTTGTTTTAAAAAGCTTGAACATTTGATGGTAATCATGGAGGACATTTTCTAACTGGTATAATTGGCTTTGATTCCTCTAAATAATGGTCTTCAATTGGACTAATTGTTTTTCGGACATCAGGCTGAGTCACAACATGGGATGGAGAATAAAAAGTAAGAATAATTGAACATCAGAAGCTTTCTGATGACTTCTAGCTCCAGTCCAAGGGCATGGAAACTGTGACTTCTCAGAAGGATAAAGATAAATGCAGCTACTTTTCAAAGAGAAGTATAATAGCCCATCCTCAGTCACCTGAGTTCGAAAAAAGATTAGTTGTCAGGAGAAAGAGGTGATGAGTACTCACCTTGTGAGGTGTCTTTAGCAGATCACTGTTTTTCCAGGGAGAAGCAGAGTAAAAACATGCCACTTTCTATAGATAAGGCTGGGTAAGAAAACAGTTTGTTCCTCAGTAATTCATGGCATGCATAACAATGAATGGGAGAAGTTTGTTCTTATCATTTCCACTTTGACACTAAGAAGACCAGGTAGATAACAGGTTAACTTTCAGAACTGCATAACAACTCTGAGTGTGTTGTAAACCTGTATGTCCTTGGAGAACCACAACAGAGTGACAGGGTATCCCTCTTCTAAGGTGGGACATTTCAGTTCTTGGCATTTCTTAACACCCCCATTCTTTTCCTAAGGGATATATGTATGCTTACTTGGAGTAAGTATAATACATATTTCATAGGCTAAATTTCTGTCTGGTTTTGGTGTATGTTTTTGTAAGTCTTCATATGATCTATTTTCACAGTCCCTTGCCACTCTATCTTTTTTGTGATAGGCCTAAGTTTTTCAGCCTGTTTCACAGGATTATCAATCTAGAACTGGAAAGGACCTTAGAAGTTATCTTATCTAACCCCTTTCTTTGATAAATCAGGACACTGAGGCACATAGGGTAAGTGGCATACCCAAGGTCACACAGTGATAATCTATATTTGAACCCAGGTTATCTGACTTCTGTTCCAGTAATCAAATCAATAGTGCCATAGCTTCTAGAAAGGGGATGGTGATTGACTGTTCTATGGATCACAATTCTTGTGATTCCTCCAGACACACACTTCCTGGCCACCACTTTACTATATGTCTTCCTCTATTGAAATGTTATCTCTTTAAGAGTAAGGACTGTCTCACTCTTTATATTTGTATCCCCTTTGTTTTTGTGAGTCCAGTGCCTTGCCCTGAGTAAAAACTTAAATATTTTTCATTTACTTCATTGTTTCCCAGTGCAAACTTAGAATAACAACAATAGTAACAGTGAAGTCATACAGATTCATTTGTGAAAAAGAGGAGTGTATGATGGTAAGTTGGGATCAGTTCGCTGACATCAGAAACTACTAAGGGTTAATCTTAAGGAGCTTGAATTTAGTGTACAAACTAAATTATGAATGGAAATGGTGGTCCATGCAACACATCACTGGAGGCTGTAAAAATTTAGCACCAACTGAATAGCTAGCAAGAAAGAATTAACCTTGTGGTAAGAATTATACATCCCATCAGAAGTGTGCTTTCTTCAGAAACTGACAAATAATCAATTCCCTGACCCCCTTCCCTTCTTCTCTCCTTCCATGCCCCACCCCCACCCCCAAACTACACAGCAGAGACCTCGGAATATCCTGGAGAGCTCAGCAAATAAACTGAACTAGAAGCAGACCATTATCACAGACTGAACTGTCTGGGATCACTTGGACATAACATATAGCCATAAGAACTTTTTTAATAGATTCTGTACCACATACCAAATACTCAGTCTCCAAATTACATAGAATGAAAAGCTTTCAAAATATAGAGATCTAGTGGAGGAAATAAAAATCATGTGCAAACAGTGAAGTGCATAGCATCCCTGTTATCCTGACTCCTACTGCAGTTCTCCCAAGAGTTTTCTCAGTGAATCCGTGGAGGATGAACTGACACCCTAAGACTTTTAGTCAGCTACAAAGTCGGTTATTTTATCCACCTGTGAATGGTCCACAGAACAGTAAGTATGAAAGTATAACAGCAAAATAGTGACTTATGCCAGGAACATTTCTATCTGAATCTGACTGAAAAAAAGAAATGATTAATAATAATAATAGCATTTATATGGCATAAGACTTAAACATGTATATGTATGTATGTATATATATATTCAATATTGAAATGAATGAAATAAATTATTTCATTTATTCTGCACAATAACCCTACAAGGTAGGTAGTTGCAGATATTATCTTGATTTTACAGGTGAGACAATTGTAGATTTAAGTGCTTTGTATGTGGTCACTCAGGCAGTGACTATTCCTATATCATGCTACCTTCCAGAGTCTAAATTAGATTCCATTGATACACTTAAGACATATTGTTTGGACTTGATGTTTGAGTGGCCTTTTCCAAATATCAGGTTAAATTTTCTCAACCTTCAGGATTGAGGGCAAAGACCCTGCATTACTTCACAGATCCTTTACATCCTTTACAACACCTATCTCAATGTTCATGGCACAGCAAATACTCAAATACTTGCTAATTAATTCACATCCATCTTTATTTTAAATTTCTTTACATTAGCTTGTGTAAATCATAGTTTTAATGTTTTTCTCCAGTATCTACATACCAAAAATGAAGAGGAGTATAAAAGCAATTAGCTGGATAATTAAGCCATTTTTTTTCCACTTTAAAGTAGTGTTGCTATTGTGTAATGGAAGTATCTTGCTTCACTGATCTGGAATATTTCACTCATCTCTTTGTGCTTCATATGTAAAGTTTCTTGATCTAGTCTGCCTATTTAAAAAAAAAAACACTTTAAAAAATCTCCTACATTTGAATGTAGTAGAATTAGTTCTATAAGAAAAGCACAGTTTACATATCCTAACTAGGACTGTCAGTAGATTATCTTCCAGTAGAAAATTAATTAGGTAGAACAGACTTTATTGCTACCATCAATGAACCTTCCATGAAAGTAATATTTGTCCTATTGTTTTTTCCTAGAATGCAGTTGCAAACCAGTGGCAAAAAAAGATAATTAGAAATAGTATTAAATCAGTTCATTGTTACTCCCAAAATTTTATTTTTTGAAATGTAAATAAGAGGTGTTAGTAAAATACGGTATGTTTTTTATTAAAAATGATAATGGTAGAGAGAGAAAAGATGAAAGGTTTTTATTTTTTCCAAGTGAAATCCAAATCAAATTTTTCCCAGGCTTATAGGCATTCAGCTAGCATTTATTAAGTGCCTTCTCTTTATTGTGCTAAGTGTTTCTAAGTATTGGGAGTACAAAGACAATACCCCCAAGAGTCTCTGCTCACAAAGTGAATACCTACTACTGGAAAGAAATGAGGAATAAAAAGATAATTAAACACCAATTAATATGATTAGGGGAAGGTCCTCACAATCTATATAGGAGACACAACAAAATGCCTTCTAGCCCTGAATCCTATGAACTTTGGAAAGTTCCTTCTCTGAGATAGTAAATAACTTCTACGTTATAAGCAAGTACCCCTCTGACTCGAACAAGTTAATGGAGCTTCCTAACCTAGATTGCCTTAATTCCCAGGATATAAGCAATACCTCATGATGGAGTCCTTAAGAATCTTCAAAAAAGGGAGTATTAAATGCTCACCTGTGTGCTATATCAAGCAAGTTTGTCAGATTCCATCTCTTCCCAGTGAGATCTTAAAACTTAAAAACAAATAATCCAATTTATCCATCCAGCCTCTCTCTGCACTCTGTCTCAGGCATTGTTGATAGCCCAGACTCAATCTTTTTTTTTAACCTTCAAAGACGTTCTCTAGTCTTCCAGTAGTAACATTGAATGCTGGTTAGTACTCTATGCTATTGTTGCAATTAAAAGAAAATTTTCTGCTCCATGACCAGCCTCAATGTTGGCAAACTATGTAAGAGAAGGCAATTTGAGTGGCACAAACATTCCCAGCCCCAGACGTATTTGTCTTTGTTAGAGGATAATGTGGTAGGGATAGAAAGGACATTGAATTCAGAGGGTGTGGGTTCAAAACCAACTGCTGATTTTTGGTAACAAACCTTAATTTTTTTGAAGCTCAAGTTTTGACATTGTCTATGAAAGAACATAACTTCTACTGTTATGAAGAAAGTTTGTTTTTTAATCTGATGGTACTATAGAAACGTGAATTATTACTTTGGCATCTGTCTACCTCCCCATTCCTGCTTTGTCATATCATTCATTTCACCTTAGTCCCCGGATCTGGGTCTCATTTTGTATCGCAGCTAGTGGTGGTCTCCTGTTTTCACCCTTTTTACCCCCTCCCAGATGCTAACTGATGACATATTACAGGTTAGGGCTATGCAATTTTGCATTTTTAAAGGGAATTCTAGAAAGTCAACCCTGAAAGAAATGAAGCTCTGATGATAGAGTAAATGTAGCAGAATCAATATTTGTAAGAAACGAGGGAATGGTTACTTTACCTACATGTAAAGCCGTACCCGAACACCTCCTTGAACCTAACAATGCTTTTTGTTCTGTTCATTGATCATGTATTATTGTGTAGTATAATTAGACTGTAAGCTCTCAAGAGGCCAGGACCATTTTGTCTTTAAAATTTGCATTACCTTCAGTAGTAGGCATAGCTGTGTGACACATCATACCCACTGTAGATGCAATTGTGTTTTTGTAACAATATAAAATGTTTGTTGATGAGTGATCACAGTTGCTGAGAGAAAAATAATACCTGCAAAGGAAGACTTATCCTAACATTTTTCCACTCCACTGAAACTGCTCATTTGTTCCATTGCTAGGAGGCCCAATTTCCACAGGATATTCTTGCAACTTGCATGTAATAGGGGATTAAAAATGCTTATTGAATTGACTCTCCTACTGAACCACTGCTTAGGGACCAAACAAGTCGCCTCACATTAAATCACCTCCCTAGGGAAGTAGGCTCATTGTGGCTTCTGCCATTCTTGAGCCTCCCTGCAGAGAATAATGATGATTAGGTAAGTCTTGTATGAAAGGCAGCCTGCAAACTCCTGCTCTCTAGACCCTAAACTTTCAAAGGCCCAGTACAGTTAAACTTCAGAATCTGTGGAAAGTCTTTGGCACATCACCTGGACAGTCTTTTGTCTCATAGAACAAAATAGACTGTTGAGCAAAATATTCAACTATTTCTTCAGTAAAGGAAAAGTAGCTAGAAGTAATGCCTCAGAGATGAAAAATGCCTCAATCCAAACTTATTAGTATAAGTATTCGCTAAGACCCATATGCTAATTTTTTAAAAGCATGTATTGTTTGCTCCAGGACACCATCATACACTTCCTGTAATTCAAGTCAGAGGAGATTTTTCGTATTTAAAATGTAAAAGCAGTTGAATATCACCATCTCTAATAGGCTTGTGTTGTTACTTGAAGACCCCATTAGATCTAAGCACTGATTTAAATATATATATATACATATATATACACACATATACATATCCATTTATATGCAGATTTATTTCCTACCTGTGAGATCTCCAAGGTGCCTTTCAACTCTAAGATCCTATGACTTGAGGAAAATGAACTACAAAATAATTATAATGGGATAGTAAATTGTAATCCATTATTTCATGTTGAATTGTTTCGACTTATTGATCTTAATTCTGTCACTTTAACACACTCTGTCCAAATAGGAAAGAAAAAAAATCACAAAGTATAAATAATTGTTTAAAAACTTTGTGCAATGAATGTGTGAGATATTGGTCTATGCCTAGGTTTTGCCAAACTGCCTTTCAGTTTTCTCAGTAATTTTTATCAGATGTTAAGTTCTTACCCCACAAGCTATGTCTTTGGATTTATCAAACAGTATATTACTGTGCTTATTTCTTGTTGTTGTTCAGTCATTTCATCATGTTCAACTTGTCATGACCCCATGGACCATAGCATGTGGATACCGTCCAGGGGGTTTTCTTGGCAAAGATACTGAAATGGTTTGTCATTTCCTTCTCAAGTGAACTAAGGCAAATAGTAGCTATAAGTGACTTGCCCTGAGTCACACAGTTAATATCTGAGGCTGGATTTGAATCCATGTCTTCCTGACTCCAGGTCCAGTGTTCTATCCACTAAGAAATTTGTTTCTACCTTCTCACAGCCTCTCCAACATAGATCATTTTCATCTTTGCCAATCTGATATGATTCAGGCAAAATGTCAGAATTGGTTTTAATTGTCATTTTTCTTATCAATTTGGAACACTTTCATGCAGTTGTTTGGGTTTTTTGTTTATTTTTTGTTTTGAAAATAGCTTATTCATCTTTGCCAACCAAGACAGGTTCTTTACCTTAAAGAGAAGGAATGAACAGTTGCCTCATGCTCTCCCCTGTACCCATACAAACCATATCTATCCATTAAAAATCCCAGGTCAGCTGCATCCTATATGTATGGAGTCTTCCTAGAACAAAGTTCTTTCCTTTCCCTGAATTTCTATTTCATCCATTGTCTGTATCACTCATTTCACATTTAGCATATGTGAATCTTTATGGGAAAGATCTGTGATTTCATCAACATGAAGAACTTCCCACGTAGAAATTCCATGCTTTATTTATGACTTAGTAAATTAGTCATAGGCATGACTTTTGACAAATAGAAGTTAAGTGACTTACACAGGGTCACACAGCTAGTAAGTGTCAGAGACAAGTGTTGAACCCAAATCTTGCCATTTCCTACCCCACACTGACTCTGGTACTTAATATATTCTGCAGTTTTGTTAGCTACCTTGTTCAGGTGTTCATCATTCTCTAAATTTTGAACCATAACTTATAGTTCTAAACCTAACTTTTTATAGTCTTGGGGATCTCAATAATAAGGCCAGTATGACCTATAGGCATCAGAATCTACCCACTTGCTGAGTATCAGTTCTGCCCCCTGCCATGGTGTTCCACTAAAATGACTCAAGTTAGAGCACAGCATCCAGATTCAAAGAGACAAAGTTGAACTGAAGCTAAAATAAATCTCTCAGGAAGAGCACTAAACTTAATATCACATGACCTAGGTTCAAGGCTGAGCCAAAATCCTGCTTGCTCTTTATAACTCTAATGCATCTGGAATTTTTAATCTAAACATGTTTTACCCCTCTTTATTTTCAACTACATGTTCCATAAGTATAGCAGGTGCAGAAGCTGTAATTTCCATTCCTCTCTCCTATATTTACCTTAACCAAAACTAGTCATACCCCTTAGTTTTATAGGATTTTGGGGGAAAAGTCCATGTTTGCCCAATCTTTTCCTCTCAGGTTGGCATATTCATTCTTATTCCTGCTTAGCAGGACTTTTTGCAAAAGTCCAGCTCCTCACTCTGGTCTCAGAGTCAATTGTTTGCTATTTTACTTGCCCTGCATCTATCCATCTATCATATGTATGTGTGTATGTACGTAAATATATACCTATATCCCTATTTCCATTTCTAATTTTGGTAAGGAGTATTTCCTAAGGGCCTCTCTTGGCTCTCTATAAAGGAAATATCTAGACAAATGGCTGAGAACTTGCTTTTTATGTACTAAAGATAATTTGTCACATGACAATAGTAAAATAAAGTAGTTCAAAGATGCTTAAATCTCAGGATCTGAAATTTTCCTAGATCACAGAGCTAGCCCCAAGAAAAGACTTGCTCCAATCCTTTGAGCTAATCTGTATTAGCAGATTAATGAGCTAATCAACCTGAATTTGCATTTCATTGACACCTGTCCACCAAATTAAGACATCTGGTCAATTTATCCAAATCTAAATGCAGGTCACAAACTGTAAAGATACAAAGCATTTTTTATCAAGGAAAAAATGTCAATTCAGAACTTCCTCCCTTTCAGAAAGAAAATATTTTGAAAATGTCACATTTTATAAAGAATATTTCACAAACTATGCTGGTTGGGTCCACTACAAATTTATTATGTAATCTCCACTGGCATCTAGGTTGTTGACTTGTATAGAGTGCTGGGTCCAAAGTCAGGAAGACTGATCTTCCTGAGTTCAAATCTGGCCTCAGACACTTACTTGCTGTGTGACCTTAAGCAAGTCACTTAACCCTGTTTGCCTCACTGTCTTCTCTTGCAAAATGAGCTGGAGAAGCAAATGGCAAACCCTCTAGCAACTTTGCAAAGAAAACTCCAAATGGGGCCCTGAAGAGTCAGACACGACTAAACATCAACAACAATCTCTACTGGGCTCTCACTGCTATACAGCAAGCTCCTCTTTTTCCCCCCCATTGACTGACTCCCTCATGCACCCTCCTTCACTCCTCCCCATCCCACTAATCTATTGAAAAATCAAAGTCATCCTTGCTGAGGTTCTTTTTGAACTGACTCCACACCGTATTCACCCCTTGATTCTATCTCCTCAAATTTCCTTTGGGATTTTGCACACTTATGATTCCCTTTTTCTTCTCATCTTCAGTTTCTCTTCATTTACTGTTTTCTTCACTGGATGCTTGTAAAAATAATTCTCTTCCTCTTAAAAAAGTTTGCACTTGACCCTACCATTCCCTTAAACTTTTTTTATTATTAATTTTCTCTTTCATAACTAAAATTCTAGAAAGGGTCACCTGCAACTTCTCATCTCCCATCCCTCTCCTTAAATTCCTTGCATTCTGGCTTCTGGTCCCCTTTAGACTCTACTGAATGGGTCCCTTAATTGGTAAATCCTAACCCTTTCCTCAGTTCTCATGCTATTCAACTTTTCTTCATCTTTTGATACAATTGGCCACCCCCACTTCCTTGATAACCTCTCCTCCCAAATATCTGGTGACTTCTCAATCATCTTTTCTGGATTATCGCTTCCTATCCTCTAACCCTGCCTTGGACTCTTTTTTTGACTCCCTTTTTTATACCCCCTTTCCCTTCCTACCTCTCTCATGATGTCATCTACTCTAAAGGGTTCAATGATTAACTCTACACAAATGAAGGCATGCATTTAAATGGTGTTCTACCTATATTGTAATTAGTTCTGTATTGCATGTTTTCTTAATCACACTGGTTAAGAAGTTGGCTGCGTAGAAAAACGGCTTTCAATAATGAATCATGAATTGATAGATCATTGTTTTAACCATTTCTTAGCTCTGCCGGGGAGTATTTTTAAAGTGCCTTCTTCAGGGAGATTTCTCAAGAAAGGTAAAACACTCCCTCTAGTGGCACAGAAGAGAACAGTAAATAATTCCTGGAATCAGCTTTACTTTTGTAATACTGTAAGATTTAAAAGTTGGAAAAGACATTAGAGCTCATTTGTTCTAATCCTCTCATTTTATAAATAAGAAAACTGAGTTTCAGTAAGGTTGTTACTTCCTCAGTTTCAACCAGGCACTAGGAAGGAAAATCAGGAACAGAACCTATAGCCTCACACTCTGAGTTCATTGTCCTTTCTATTACACTATACTACTTCTTTATAACAGAATCACAGATTTAGAGCTGGAAGGGATCTGAGAGGCCAATTAATTAGTACATCAACTTTGATTTGCAGATGAAGAAACTGAGATCTACAGAGATTAAATGATTTGTCCTGGGTTACACTACTGCAGTTATCCCTCAGTCCCCCTCAGTCTAAAAAATCCACGTAAGGTTTTTTGACACTCCCTTCATACCAGAGAAATCTGAATTATTATGGTATTAAAAGATAAAATATGTTGATATTATACAATACTCTACATATATTTTGTGTATTTCTGAGTTTATAAACTTTTTCTGTGTTGTCTGCTGACCTTTGCATTTCACTTAAGGCTTCTGCAAAACTCCCCAAAAAATTCCATTTAATTTCTTATGCCAACCCAAGTTATACTGAAACCTCAACGGGAAAAATTGCAAAGTGGACGGGCTAACTGTAGTGTCTTCCTGACCCCAAGGTCCAACAAAGTATCTATTGTACCACCTAAGAATTTATTCAGTACACATTTATTGAGCATCTACTTTGTGCAATTCACTATTCTAATTAAGGGGTAACAAGCTTTCATGCTATATAGGAGATGATTTATTTTTTTCTTTGTCATTACAGCAAGACATAGTTATAAGAGTTTATAACCTGTAGCCATAAACCAAACAAGTACAACCGGACAATGAGAACCAACCAATTAATTATTAAAACATTTAAATGTAGGGAGGTTTCTAGTGGTTGTGAATATCTCACCATGGCCTTCCAAGCTGACTGATATTAAGTTGTGAGATTAATAAACATGTCAAAGGTGCTAGGGGCCACAAAAATCATCTAGTTTAAACCTTGCCTGAAGCATGAAAATCCTCTACAATCAATGACAAATGGTCTGACTGTGACTAGAGACCTCCAAGGATGGGTGGGTAATTCATATTTCCTTTTTTCTTTTTCTTTCTTTCATTGACAATTCATATTTCCATGAAGCTTTTCTTTATTTGTGGCTGAAATTTGTCTTCCCATAAATTCTATTCAGTGGTCCTAGTTCTATTCTCTGGGGCCTATAGCAAGTTTAAACCTTTCATAAGACTAGCCATCAAACATTTGAAGTTTGTGATCCTGTTTCTCCTAGGTTTTCTCTTCTCCAGGCTAACCATCCTTTCTGCTTCCTTCAAGCAATGTTTCAAAGGCATAGTTTTGAATCTCCATACCATCCTAGTTAAATCCCTTTAGGAATTCTCCAGTTTTTTTCTTTCTAAATGAAATATGGCACCCAAAACTCAATGTGATACAGTCTTTAATAAAGTGCTGTCATCAAAGTAACATGCTGATGCCATGGCCCAGATAGAAGAAATAAGTTGTCAACTAGTTAAAAGTACAGGTTTAGGATTTAGAGCTGGAAGAAAACAGATAGGGAAACTGAGGCGGAGAATGACTTGCCTTAGGTCATGCAGATAGTATGTAGCAGATCTAAGTTTTATAATATCAGTACCCAGTGCTCTCACCAGTACCCCAGGTTCACAGGCATTTAACTAGCTAATAAGAGAATTAATACTGGTTACATAGTTACAAGATGAAAAGGTGAGACTTCTATTTCACCAACTAGTTCAAAGATTGAAATTTAGACGTCAAAGAGGTTCTTTTACTTTAACTTTTCAAATCAGTTAACTGAAATCTCAGAGTTATGGTAGAAAATTGTAGGGGGTGAAGAATGTTGACAATTTTTAGTACAATTTATATTATTTATAATATATGCCTAGGAACATATAAAAGTATAGCTTCAAGAGGACTTGCAAGTGTTAACTTTCCTTCCTTCCTAGGAGAGGCACTAAAATTGAAAAAAGAAGAGGTGGCCTGGGATGGGAGGACTTTAACTCTCAGAAGAGTGTGGAAAAAATAATTGAGGAGCAGAAGAAGGGAATATAAAGAACTTAAGTATCTATAATGGAAAGATGACTGGATATTGAATGCAGGGAATACTTGGATTCAAGATTAGCTTTTGGTGACTATGAGCAGGTTAATTAAGCCTTGTGAACCTCAGTTTCCCTTTCTGTAAAAGGGAGATAAGAATATTTATTGTATTTTCCTCACAAGTGTATTATGACAATCTGATGAGATTGTGTTTGCAAAGTGCTTTTTATACCCTAAGGTGCAATTTCTATATGCCTCAATATGTTTGCAAAGTGCTTTTCCCATGTATAATCTCAAACATCAGATATTATTATCCCTTCTCCCAGAGATTTTGATGGCTGGGGTTATCCTGCTGTGAACTAGGTTTATGACCTTCAGCAAATTGCTTTAACATCATACTCACAGAAGATATGACTTGGAAGGGTAGGACATCTAGTCTGACCTATGCCCAGCCAGGAATTTGCTCTACAAATTTTTGCTTGATCACCTCTCATGGATAGAGTGCCAGGTCTGGATTCAGGAAGACTCCTTTTTCTGCGTTGACATCTGGCCTCAGACACTTACTAGCTGTTTGATCCTGGGCAAGTCATTTAACCCTGTTTGCCTCAGTTTCCTCATCTGTCAATGAGCTGGAGAAGGAAATGGCAAACCACTCCAAAACCACTCCAGTATCTTTGCCAAGAAAGCCCCAAATGGGGTCACAGAGTTGGAAACAACTAAACAACAACAAAAAATTGAGGTTTGACCCAGTACTTTTGCAGGCAGCCCCTTTCATCTTTGGACCGTTTTTATTGCTAGGAAGTTTGAGGTAGACATTGTCAGGATCTCCATTTTACAAATGAGCCAAATGAAGCTGATAGGTTATCGTGTGACTTGCCCAGATTCACAAAGCTTTTAATCTGAGAGTAAATTTGAATTCAGATCTTCCTGACTCTGAGTCAAGCGCTCTCAGCCACTTTACCACATAGCAAGGTCTTCCTCTCTATTGCTGCATAAGCGGCATTCATTACTTGGTTTGACCCTTGGAGTCTAGCAGAACAAATCTAATCCCTTTTTCACAGGACAGCTCTTCAAATGTTTAAAGATAACCACCACCTGCTACCCTTTCTCCCATGTCTTTTCTTCTCCAAGCTAAATATCCCCCATTCTTCATATGACATTATTCCCCAGGCCCTTCACCATCCCAAATGCCTTGCTATTTGTGTCTCTCCTGAATGTGGTACCCGCGACTGAACGTTACAATCCAGATGCAATCTGAGCAGGGCAAAAGTGAAAAAGGACTGTCACCACATACACACACCCTTCTCTCCCCACATCTTTTTATCCCTTCTTTATGCAACCTAACATTACATTAGCTTTTGAGGGATACTATACTACCTATTGCAGTGGATTAGAGCAAAGCTAATGGACCCTCAAACCTTTGTCTCCTTCTTACCTTTTTTTTTTCTTTTTTTTTTTTGGTGAAGCTATTGGGGTTAAGTGACTTGCCCAGAGTCACACAGCTAGTGACTGTTATGTGTCTGAGGGCATATTTGAACTCAGGTCCTCCTGACTCTATCCACTGTGCTACCTAACTGCCCCCTTACCATTTATTGACTGACCTAATCATCTGTATCAAACTATAAAACTCCAAACTGATTTAAACAAAAAATTTTACACTTAAAATCATCGGTAGGAATTGTCACAGGTTTGAGAAGAAAGTAATCCAAACCTAATAATGTAAGTCAGCAGTGTGAAAGGAAGATCGCAGAATGCTTATCTGCCTCTGAGTTAACAAATAACATCTTAAGGTCAGTTTAACTTCTCATTAGCACCCAGAGCAGGCTTAGTGTATAATTACTCCCCTATTATTTGGTTATAAAAAACACTTAATAAGTATATGTTTCCTTTCTTTTTGTTATTCCACTATGGAGCTTGTTCATTCATGTATGACTCTTTATGACACCATGGACCATATTGTCCATGGGGTTTTCTTAGCAAAGATACTGGAGTGGTTTGCCATTTCCTTCTTCAGTGGATTTAGGCAAACAGTGTTAAGTGGCTTACCCAGCTAACAATTGTCTGAAGTTAGATTTGAACTCAGGAAGATGAGTCTTCCTGACTACATGCCCAGCCTTTATCCACGGCACCACCAGAGGGCCACTTCACAATAGCTAATCCAAGGAATACTGCAGCACTGTTAACATTGGAGTCATTTGAGTCCTAGATCTAGGCTCTAGCTAATTTTCTCCTGCAGTAGGGCTAAAACCACTCATTTAAAAGAAAAAAAAAAGTAGGGGACTGGGTTATTAGTTCTGTGCTTTTAAGGTAATTGGTGCAGATACTAATCAAGATATGACCTACATGACACTGCTAAGTAAATATAGGGAAAGACCCAAGAGGATTTTAATAGATTGAAATTTTAAAAATTATTTGTGAGGCTTCTTTATGGCTTTGTGAAGTTTGCAATAAAAATGTTCTTTAAAGGGGCCTTGGGCTGATCACCGGATGTATGTATCCAGCTCTAGAATCTGCCCTGAATTCCAGTCATCCTCAACTTTCTATTCAACATTTACATCTAGTTGACATGTAGGCTAATCACACTTAACATGTCCAAGATGGAACTTGGCATCCTTCTCCTAAACCTTCCCCTGCTGTAAACTGCCCTGTTTCTTGTGATAGTGCCATCTTTCCTCCATCTCAGGTTCACAATTTCAAGACCTCCCTGATACTTAGGCAGTGTGAGTGGAAAGGACAGGTGGATAAAAGATAGTATAGGGAAGTGATAGGGTCAGGAAACAACTGAACAACCAAATGGTAAGGATGATTAAATGAGAGAGAATGTATGTAAAAAAGATATAGAAATATGAGCTGTTTATGCTTAACTCGTTTCCTTTTCATCCTTTCCTCACAGCTAATGGTGTGCTCAGGTTTGGAACCCTAGTCAGCACTTCAAACACCTATGATGGCTCTGGAGTTGTGACTGTGGAAACAGATCATCCACTCATCTGGACCATGGGCATCAAAGATGAACCCAGAGAATTTCACTTCAAAATCCACCCCTGCCTTACCTAATCTGTTTATGACTGAAAAACAGGAGGAATACATCTGGATTAGAATAGTTATATGTCATGAAGTGGAAGGGGGGCTAGTTTTTTTTTAAATAATTGTTTTCATGCAATTTAGGATATAACATTTTAAAGGAGAGATGCTAATTTTTTTAAATGAAGGGAAAAATTAATGGCTAATTAATGTTATCAAAATCAATTAATTTATTTAAAACATGAATTTGGATCAGTCCTTTCTAAAATTTCAGATCTGATTATTCACAGCAAAATTCACCAAACCCTTCTCCTTATCCTCCCAATAAGTCATCCCTTTGAAGCTGCTAATATGTTCCTCAGGAAATTTTCAGGTCCTACCCCCAAGCCTCCACCAAAGGACATTACTGTTGTCTGCTGTCCACTTATCGCGTTGGACTGTGTTACAAGGTCTTAAGAGCAAAGCTTTGTAATTCACTCTATGCTTCTTGCAAAAACCTATTATTTTATTCTATTCAAATCACTGATAAGTGCTCATTACTATCATTTTCATCCTTATTACTATCCGTGAAAATGGCCAAAATTTAATGACCTAATGTATTAAATCAGAATGGCCAGCTAGGTGCACATACAGTGCCGGGCCTCGAGTCAGGAAAACTCACCTTCCTGAGTCCAAATCTGGCCTCAGACATTTACTGCCTATGTGACCCTAGGCAAGTTACTTCACCCTGTTTGTCTCCATTTACCCATCTGTAAAAAGAGCTGGAGAAGAAAATGTCAAACCACTCCAGTATCTTTGCTAAGAAGCCTCCAGATGAGGTCAGAGTCAGCCACAACTGAGAATTAAATCAGAATTAATTCTCCAAGTTATTGGCAAGAAGAAAAAGTATTCAGAAATGTTACCAAAGAAATAATTTTACGTTAGGGGACCATCCTACTAACTTTGATCATTGCTTGCCCAAATCCAGCTTTTTAACCTGTGGATATACATTGTCCTATTAGAGATTCTGTTCAAAAGATTAAAATCACAGTTAGTACCTAAACTCTACAAATGAATGGGCACAAAAAAGGCGGGGGGAGGTAGGGGAGGATATAGAAGAGGGAACTCTTGTCACCCTCTAAGGAACAATTTTGGCCCATAAACGAAAAGCTCTGTCCAATTTCTAAGGAACTCTTAAGGAATATTTGAGCAAATACAGGTTGTGATCATGTCTTGGACACCCATCTCAGATCCCAAGCCTGGTGTATTAGAAAGTTGCTCAAGTTTCTTCTGTAAGGAGACTATACTTATTTCCTTATCTTCCATGGCCTTGATGCCCAAACAACAACTTCAACTTATTTTGTGATAGGAATATATAGCCCCTTAATTGTTCTAAGAAATGGGACCATTAGCTTTCTGCTGCAGGTGCTAGCACTTGGCCTCTTTCAGTTCAGAAGGGACAATGGCAAGAGCAACGGGCCTGCCTACTGGAGCGTCTTGACAAGAGCCACGTGAAGACCATACAGTTCTGCCCTCAAATTCAATGAAGATGATTTTTGTGGGTTTTTTTTTTTTCTAGGCAAATGGGGCTAAGTGACTTGCCAGGGTCACACAGCTAGTAAGTGTCAAGTGTTTGGTCTGAGGCTGGATTTGAACTCAGGTCCTCCTGACTTCAGGGCCAGTGCTCTATCCACTGTGCCACCTAGCTGCCCCGAACGTTTTTTTTACATGATGTGATTTACTGATGAATGATAATAGTCAAATATCAATGTCAAATAAAAATATTTATTCACAAATATTTAGTGTGTTTAAATGAATATCCATGGCCCAGTTACCCAGAAAAATTTGTCCTGTCAAAAATATGCCAGTTCCACGTGGAGATTGTTGTCAGATTGATCTCAAGCTTGGATCTCCACCTAAAAATCTCATTAAAGCAGATAATGAATGGTCCTGTAAAATTGAGCTGTTTTTGTGCCCCCAGAAGGGGTCTTCCTCAAAATTGCTTCATTTACTTAGTTCCAATGAAAAAGCTAATTTTTTTTTTTTACTTCAAGAGGAGAAGGGCAGATTTAGAGATCTTTTGTTCACTTTTCGCTCAATTTCCACTGCAAACGCCCCAAGCAAATAGACTTTTCCCCTCCTCAATGTAACGATATTGATTTTATTTTCTGGGTGGCCAATCTTTGCAAATGTCAAAACATATTGGTCTTACTATGCTCCCAGCTGAAATGACCTGCCCCATCATAGGAAAAAAGAAGGAATTTCTGAGGCCAAAAGGGGATACCAAAGAAAGAGAATTGTGGAGTGTAAGCAGCAGTCCCCCCACCCTACCCCCACCGCCATCCCCCACTGGAAAAATGTTTATATATGGTTAAGGTTGGAAGGGAAGCAGCAGATAGATGCCATACCTTCAGTTTTAACAGGGAACTTTCAGAAGGTTTAGGACGTTACATTAAATTTTACCATGCTTTCTGCAGTGTGACAGTGGAAAGAACACTGAATTTATAGTCAATGGACCTGTGTTTGAATCCTGATCAGGATATTATTGTCTATGTTATCTTTGGGAACTCACTTAACATCTCTGGCCTCAGTTTCCACATCTGTGAAATGACGGGGGTTGGAATAGATGATCTCAAAGTTCTCTTCCAATTCAGTCTATGAACCTGTGAAGATAGGAGAAACAGCAAATAATTTGAGGGGGTGAGAATTGCTAAAGATAAGTATGCTGACTGCAGCAACAAGTGTTAGCTAAGACTAAGGACAGAAAAACTATTTCTCAAGAGCTGACCTCATGATAATTATTGAGTTATAAACCGAGAACCAGATAGCTAAGCTTGTTTAAATTGTGTATAAATTAAGAATTTGTAAAAGATCTGACAAGTCCTGAGGAGAGCTGAGCTATGAGTAAAGCATACTTTATGTACACATGTATATGTATGTGTATATGTGTGTGTGTGTGTGTGTATACACACACACATATATATATATACACATGTATTTTTTTCTCCTATACTTTAAGATGCCCAGCTGGATAAAGGATGATTGAGGTTGCCAGATAAATGAGATTCCATTTTTAGAACTAATAAACCAAAGATTACACAAATCACATTCATAAAATTATGCATGTGAAAAGAATATATGAGTAAGGTGGTACCTTATATTTCCACTGAATAGGTTCAAAGGAATGATACTTGGGCTTTGAGATCCATAGCACTGGCTCCCCATATATAAGGTGGTTGCCACCATAACTGGTTCCTGACCAGATGGCAAAGTATATTACAAGGTGGTTATTTAGTGTTCAAGTCTTCCTCAGACCATAGAGTCAGATGGCAGACAGAGCTGAGACAAGGGTCACTGCCAGCCCAGGCGCTAAGAGGGAGAGAACTAGAGGCACAGAAATAAAAGCAAAGTGCCTCCTTCTTGCCTTTTTCTTTATGCCCTTCCCAGAGTAGAAGATGGTCCACACCATCCCTTGTCATAAAAGGATAGAAGTAGGTAGTGAAGCGATTTCCCTCTTCACAGACTCCCTCAATATTTGGTAACTTCATCCAGCAATATCCATGCCAAATAAAAGCTTTACCTGAACTCCCAAAGAACTGAAGATCCCTCACCAAAAATAAATAAATAAATAAAATAAAATAAGTAAAATAAAATAACTGAAAATCCCGGATCCAAAAATTCTTTGAAGGTTCAAAGGGATAAGCATTAAACTTTTCTCTTTTTTATTCATGGGCTCAGTATCCTCTTTTGAACTTACTGACTTACCGTAAAGGCTGAGATTCAGCTCTCTTTCATCTCAAGCTTCTGAAGCCCAATAATGTTCTTATTATCATTCATTCTTGCATTTGAAAAAAATGTTTACATGCCTACTATGTGCAGTACACTGTTCTAGATACCATGGAAGACATAAAATTAAATAATACAGGGTCCCTGACCTTGAGTTGAATCTACTAGGGAGAGACAAGACATGTACATAGATAATTCTAATACAAATTACAGTTTAAGCACATATAATGAATATAAGAATACAAGATGAGGGGAGGGAGATAGCACAACACAGAGTTACCTACAAGGAATTTGCATGCCATATATAGGACTTTTTAAATTGGATTTCTCCAATATAAACAAAAGGATTTGAGAAGGAAGAAGGAAGGAGGGAGGGAAGCAGAAAAGGGGGAAGAATGGAAACAAGCATTTATTAAGTGCCTTTTATGTACCTGGCACTGTATCAAGCATTTTACACATGTTTTACAAATATTATCCTATTTAATCTTCAAAATAACTGTTATTATTATCTCTATTTTACAACTGAAGAAACTGAAAACAGAATTTAAGCCACTTGCCCAGAGTCATGCAGCTAGTATGTGTCTGAATCCAGATTTGAACTCAGGTCTTTCCTGATTCCCAGTCTAGTACTCTATCCTTTATTCTACCTAGAACATAATAGTAAATTGTAGTCTAATAGGCAAAGGTGCAGATGCTTGCACAATTATTGATTACACAGAAAGTTCCCTAGCTAAGCAGCTGATTCTTTCTTCTTTTTTTTTTTTAAATTTCTTGGAGGGGTAGTCCTGCCAAGAATATGGAGGAGTAATCTCTTCTAGCTGCATGAGTAGTGAGCACACAGAGTAGAGCAAAGAGTTGAGCTAGCCTAGCCATGGAAAGACTAATAAAAAAGTACTGCACCTAGTTGGAAGTTCTGAGGAAAATGGGAGTTGCTTGAGATCCCACAGAGTCAGGAAATGGTTTCATGAGCACTTTATAGACATTCTCATATCTAATCCTCGCAACAACCCCATAGAGGAAAGCAGTACAAGTAGAATGAGTTCCATTTTTCAGATTAAGAAATCCAAATTTAGAGAAGCTAAGTACTTGCCTAATAGCACACAGCTAGAGACAGAGCTGTGATTTAAGTTCAGAGAAATTCCTACTACACCAAGATGTTGAGCCATTCAAAAGGAAAAAACTATTCTTTGCTACAAAAAGGTCTTGTAAAATTGAAAAATGACACAGCTAGGAATGGAATGGATGAATAGAATGTACATAGATGTAGTCCATTATTTCAGTTCTGAAGTAATATCTTTCATCTTTTGCAACCCAGATAGATAAGACAAAAAAAAAAAAAGACTTGCTCAGCACTTCATATTGTCTATTTTGCTTTCAGTTCAAAACAAACATTTATTAAGCATATACAGTGTGGAAGGTACTTTACTAAGCAAATAAAGATAACTTGAAGAAAGAGAGCTAACACCTGGGAATATGAGAAAAGGATTTGCATAGGAGATGGCAGCCATATTATCCCTGATTTCCCAGCTGAGGAAGGGATTTTGAGAGGCTGAGGAGAGGAGGCAGTGTTTTCTAGGGATGGGGCTGGGGCAACATGAGATGATGCAAATGGGAGATGGAATAGCTAGAAGACCGTTTCAGTTGAGTTGTAGATCAGGTTGGCCTTGGCAAAGAACAGGACCACCTTTTCCTCAGAGACTGAAGTAGAGGCAAAGATAATGGGATTTTTGAGGCATGGAGTAGGGAAAGGTGAGATGATAGCATGTGTCACCTATTTTCTCATCAAAGTAGGAGGAAGGTTCCTCTCATGAAAAAGTGGGGGTGGGGAGGGGCGTGAAGAGAACTGTGGAGACTGTGAGTCAAACAGGGAAAATTAAAGGGATGCCATGTAGCAGTGACAATTGAAATTATATCACAAATTTACAGTGGAAACACTCAGTATGTCAGTGTGACTTTTTAAAATAACGTGAGAAACTTCCAGATCATGTGACTAAAAAGATGCAGGACATTTTTCTCTCATTTTCACAAGCTCTCAAACCTGTCCAAAATGGGAATTGTGCACCAGAGCTAAAGCAATGTAAGCTCTCTTCATGATTTATGATACCAAGGGCCCAGAGACTAAAAACTCAAAATAGAGAAGACCAATAATCCCTAACTCCTAACAAGCACTCACTCGGTACATCTTCACCCACCACCCACCACTTTCAGTCAGCAGAACTACACAAACACCAGTTACTTACAACAGGACTCAACTCAACCAACCCATTCCTTCCTGTCAGTACCATGGAGATCCAAATAGGAGAAAGGCAGCATGACATTCTGTAATGCAACAGTACTCAACTCAAGAGTGGAGAAAGAAATGAGACAGGACACACATCCAGGCTTATAACAGAACTCAATTCTGAACTTCTCTCTCCTCTCCTCCCGAAGCAAGATGTTCCTGAATGGTTTAAAAAAGAAATAAGATGGGAACAGCTAGGTTGCACAGTAGATAGAGCACCGGCCCTGGATTCAGGACCTGCGTTCAAATCCAACCTCAGACACATAACACTTACTAGCTGTGTGACCCTGGGCAAGTCACTTAACCCCATTGCCTAACTAACTAAATAAATAAATAAATAAGAAATAAGAATTGTGAGAGCAGAAGTAATTCACAGAATAGAAAAACTTAAATCCATATTGTCAAGTCTCACCAAAGACACAAATGAGAGGACAACTGATTGGGAATGCAAATACCTGGAAGTCAAGGACAATCTAGAAGAAGTAATGCAAAAAGCAATAACATTAAAAGAAAGCATAATCTCTATATAAGCAAAATACATTGATCTCAAAACGGGATGCTTAGAGATAAATTACAGGTTATAGATCTCCCAGAACACAAGTTAAAAAAAAAAGCCTGAATCCCATAAAAGAAGAAATTATCAAAGAAACCTGCCCAGAACTTTTGAACACAGGAAACAAAGTTTCAAGTAAAATAATCCATAGATCACCTCTGGTGGGGGCAGGGGGAGGAGTGAAGAAAGACTGTAAACTAACATTAGTGGTTAAATTTAATAACTCCATTGAGAAGCAACAAATCTGTAAGTGACCTGGAGAATGACCTTCAAATATAAAAGAAAGGAGATTCTAATAACACAAGACTATTCTTCACCTACCAGAAAAGGCTGAAGGGAATAGAGCAATATGTTTAGAAGAGCAATGGAACTCAAGAGGCAGCCCAAGGTTATCTGACCTGCAAATCTGAGTCTAACCATAAATGAAAAAGACCAACACTCAATAAAAATAAATATTTGAAACATTCCTAGAAAGAAAACCAGACATTAAAAGATTATCTGTTTCTCAAACACCTCTGACAATAGAAATATAAGAGGAAACCAATACAGCAACTGAGGATGACAACAGTAAGATAATAACAGAGAGACCATTAAGACTTTTTTTTTTTTGGCAAGGCAATTGTGGTTTGAACTCAGGTCCTCCTGACTCTAGGGCCGGTACTCTATCTACTGTGCCACCTATCCGCCTCCTAAAAGATTTTTTTCTAAAGTACACTAAAGAGACTAGAGTAAAAGCAGAATCAAATAGACATTATTGTGTAGAAACAGGCCTGAAACCTCATCAACTAAACTTCACAACATTATGCCTAAAGGTGAATCAAAGATTTTTTTTTTTGGGTGAGACTAAATTACTGAATAGGAGAACACATCTAAAGAGGGAGAGGAGAAAGAAGAAAACAGGGATTAAGTTATGTACCCTAATCAAGTCAAAGGCTAACAATGAAGGGAAAATAATTCCTCTAGTCTCTCAGGAAGAAGAAAGCCTGTAGGAGAATGGGTGAGGAGGCAGAGGGAGAGATTGAAAAGAGGGGGTGGGAAGTGTTAACACTAATGAATACTCCTATGGGACGAGACAGACATTTTATAGAGGGAGATGACTACCTTACCACATGCATTATCTGCAAAGATTTGGTGCTGAGAGACCATGAAAGCTCTGGAGAAAAGGAATCAGAGCTCCTGGGGGCAACTGACACCCAGAAGAGTTTGGAGAGCATGTACTAAGGGAAAAGATGTTGAGGCAAATGAGAAAAAAAAAAGACCAAGGCAAAAGTCAATAATGAAAAGCATAATAAGGGACATTGGAAGATCCCTACAATGAGGCAATATCCTCTGTATCACTGCTTGAATTGGTATTCCTAATAGTGAGTCAGAGGAGACATGAAGGAACTAAGAGGGCACAAAGAGCACAAGGCAGTAACAAGCTATTTAAAAGAAAGAATGCAAAAGAGGTGCCTCAAAATGTTAATTCCCTGAGGAATACAGAGAATAAAGAAGGACAAAAATAAGCATAAGGGCCATGAATCAAAGAGAAAAAGTCAAAGATAGACAGAAAGGGAAGTTAAATAATGAAGAGAATAAAGGAGAACAAGTAATACTTAAAAAAAATAAAAATTTTTAAAAACTAATGAACAAAATAAGTTGAAAAGGATGTGAAGAATTCTAGTTGACAATTGCCTGAGGGAAAAAATAGAGGAAGAATTAAATAACTAGACAAAGGCAAGAAAGAAAAAGGAACTAATAAGCAAAACTCTAAAACCAGGGAAATGGGTAACAAATAGGGGAAATGCTGTTCAAAGGTAAGTGGGAGGAAAGCCAATGGAAATAGAACCACCTTGAAATAGAGTAAGTTACAATACATAAAGAAACCATTTTGTACTTATGCCAGCTGAGGAGAAAAAATTAAAAAAAAAAACAATATGAGACAAATGAAGGAAAATATAAACCCAACTCTGGTAACTTTAAATACGAATAGATTAAGCAATCCAAATTAAAAAAAAAAGTCACAGACTTGATAAGATAACAAAACTCCACAATCTTTTGCTTGTAAAAAACACATTTAAAAACAAAGACATGTACAAAATAAAAATGAGTGGTTGGAAAAAAAATTTACTTTGCATCAGGTGAATTCAAAAAAGCAGGAGTTCCAACCATGCTACCAAAAAAAGCAGAAACAAACATTCAAAAATTAAAATTGATAAAAAAGGAAACTACATCATGCTGAAAGATAGACAACAAACCAGTATCAATATTAAACTTAGATACTCCAAATGCGAAAGCATCAAAATTCATAAAAGAATTTTTTTTTTTTGCTTTGGCAGTTGGGGTTCAGTGACTTGCCCAGGGCCACACAGCTAGTAAGTGTCAAATGTCTGAGGCCAGATTTGAACTCAGGTCCTCTTGACTCCAAGGCTAGAGCTCTATCCACTGTACCACCTCGCTGCCCCCATAAGAGAAATATTAACTGAGCTAAATGAACATGTAGTCAATAACACAAGTATATCATTTCAATGTCCCATTCTTAGTTTTGGATATGTCTAAAAGGAAGATAAAGAGGAAAATATAGAACTGAACAAATTGCTGTAGAAAATAGAGCTCAAAAATTTAGGATGTCTTCTAAATGGTACTACAAAAGCCCACATGGAACTTTTACATAAATTGACCCTGCATTAGGGCACAGAGATATTGCAAACAAATGTAAAAAAGGCAGAAATAGTAAATATATCATTTACAGACCAAAATGTAATAAAAATAATAATCAATTCCAGGACTTCAAACAAAGTACACAGAATCAGATGAAGAAAACAATGAAATCCTAAATAATGACTGGGTCAAAGTACCAATCATAGAAACAATAAAAACTTTGGTAAACTTTTTTAAAATGATGAAACAAGATACCAAATTTTCTAGGATGTAGGAAAAGCAGTCCCCAGGGAAAGTTCATATCCCTACAAACATATATTAACAAACTAGAAAAAAGAGAAAGGATTAATGAACTAAACATGCTATTAAAAAAAGAAAGCAAGCCAATAAATTAACAACACTAAAGTAAGCAGAAAAAAGGAGACTAAAAATTAGAGGAAAAATAAAATGGAAAAGAAAAATATAGAAATGATAAATAAAATTAAAAACTGATTCTTTAAAAAGATGAATAATTTCAAGGTCTTTTCTGAAGTTGAACTGCCAAGCATTCAAACTCTGGTGAAAAGAGTACAACTCTAATGGGCTGGCCATGCTGTACGAATGCTGAACCTACATTTGCCTAAAAGACTGTTTTATGGAGAATTCACATAAGGTCAGCACTCACACAGAGTTCAGAAGAAGAGATGCAAGGACACTCTCAAGGTCTCTCTGAAGAACCATGGTAACCATTGGAAAACATGGGAGACTGGCACAGGACCATCCAGCATGGTGTGGGCATCAAAGAAGTTTCTGTGCTATATGAGCAAAACAGAATTGCAGTAGCTCAAAAGAAACATGAGATGCACAAATTTAGAGACATCTTCCCAAATGTTCATATGAACTATTTGTGCCAAGTGCATGTTAGACCCTTCTGAGCTCTTATTAGTGTAATCAGCCACAGTTGGACACATTGTGCATTGATCCCAACATCATGATGTCAGTTTGGTGTTCTTGGATCATTAAGGACAACACATAAACACATGTAAATCTCGATAAAGTTTTATTCAATTTGATCAAGAAGAGGACAATCAAATCAACAAAACAGCAAATGAAAAAGGTGAAATCACAAAGCCAAAAGAGATAAAAATAATAATTCAAGCCTATTATACCCAATCATATACTAATAAAATTGAGAAAACAAAAGAAACAGAGGAATGTATTCAAAAACATAGGATACCCAAACCAAGACTAAATAAAGTTCTTAAATAACTTAATATCAGAAAAGGAAATAGAGCTAGTTGCAAAGGAACTACCAAGGAAAAAAATTTCCTTGTCCTGAAAGATTCAAGGGGGAAATAATTCAACCTTTTAAAGGACAATTAGTAGCCATTAGACAAATTATTCTTTAAAAAAAAGCAACTGAGAAATAAAGCACTTTGCCAGAATCTTTTTATTAGTCCTAATCACTAAACCAAAGTGTGAGACATGGAAGGAAAACTGTAGGCCAATGTCATTAATAAATATACAATTAAAATTTTTAATTGAAATCCTATAAAACAGACTACAGCTATTCATCCCAGGGATGCTAGGAGTGTTCAACATTAGGAAAAAAATTAACATCATTAATCACATTAAAAACAAAACCATCCCAAACCACATGATTTTCTTGATAAATGAAGAAATAGTCTCTGAAAATATACAATACATATTTTTTGCTTAAAAAAAAGCATAGGCATAGAAGTGCCTTTTAAAAAAATTATGAAAGGAATCTATCTAAAACTGAAAAGAAGCATCATATTCAATGGAGATATACTAGAACCTTTTTCAATAAATGTGCAAGTAAAACAAGGATGCTCACTTTCTCTTCTATTATTTGATGTATCAATTCTGGAAATGCTAGTAACAGCAATAAGATAAGAGAAAGAAATTAAAGGCATAAACATAGGTAAAGAAGAGATAAACCTATCTCTATTTGCTGATGATATGATGCTATACTTGGAAAATCCTAAGTAATCAGCAAAGATATTCAACAAGATAATCAATAGCTTCAGCAAAGTAGAAGACTACAAAACAGACCCTCAAAAATCAACTGCTTTTCCATATAATAATAAACAAATCCAAGAGACAATAAAAAAGGGAAATCTCATTCCAAATAACTATATGATGCATAAAGTATCTAATCTGTGGGGGGGATACCAAAGAAACCACAATGATGTCAAAAACCAAAGACATCAATAAAAACTTATTTTAAAAAATAAAACTATTATTGATATTTCTCCAGTAGCCTAGGAGTGTGAGTAGAGAAGACATATAGTTGGTAGGTAGTGATTCAGGGTTGAGGATAGGCAGGGATTGAATGGTATATGACAAAAGTGCAAAGAAGTTAAGGTTGGAGGAAATTATCTAGATCAGAGGTGGGGACCCTGTGGCCTTGAGGCTGTGAGGCCCCCACCCCTGAAGATGACTTAGCCAACAGTAGGATAAAGAATGTAAAGAGATGAGCTTGAGAAGGAGTAATAATCTGAGAGAACAAGGCAAGGTACAGAGACTGGACATCAAGGTGAGGATAATTAGATTAGAAGTGAGGCAGAGGAAGAAATGGAAAGATAGATTATGGTCAGAGAGAGCAAATTCAAAACTTAAGCTCTTGAAGAGGATACAGTTATGTATGATAATGAGATCTAAGGTGCCATCTTTGCATTAAGCCAAGAGAGAGAGAAGATGAACATCATAGAAAGTGAGGAACTTGAGCTGGGAGGCCAGAATGTTCAAGGGAACATCAATGTGTGTAATTGAAGTCCTCACATAACCAGATAAAGATTTGAACTTAAAAAAACACTATACATTAGTTACTAAATTCCATGGGAAATGAAGGAATATAGCTAGAGGTCAGTAGATGACAGAATAAGACTAGAGATGAGATGCTGAGTGATGGTGACAGAGGGAGAATCTGAATGTGGCAATAAAGAACAAAGATAGTGCCAGTTCCTTGAGGGCAGATGTTATTTTGTTTTTGTCTTTGTACCCTCTGCACCTGGTGTAGGTGCCTCATATGTTGGAGGTGTTAATAAAGCTTGTTCAAAGACTTTACCTCCCTTTCTTGTCCTGGTGCAGAGTGATGGAGTTTGGAAAAGAGTAGCCGGGGATACAGCGTCTTTCAGAAGGAGCTAGATTTCTATTAGCACCAGAATTTGTAAAGAGTATAAATTGAAGAAATTTAGGATGGGAAGGAATTTTTCCAATAATTCAGCAGGGTTCTACAGACCACAGGAGAGTATTGACTGTGTGTAGATGGAGTAAGGCTAAATTGGTTAAAGATGAGGAGAGTAGGGGCAAAGAATCAGTTCTCTCCAGGGTCCCACAATGAATAGTCAGTATGGGAATTATGGGAACAGTAATATCAGCTTCCCCAGATGGTCACTTTGAATACAAGGAAGCAGGATGTGTAGGTGGTAAGTAAAGGTGGCTGGGAATTCTATCTCAAAGTCCAAGCCAGGAAAAAATTTGCATTTTTGCCCCTAACATAAAATTGAACTTACATTCAACACTAATATCCTAGCCTCATCCCAAGAAAGGGGAGGGGGGCAGGAGAAGGATAATACATTTTCTTGTAGTGTTGCTCTTCTCCACCTTGGAGCATCCTCAACTGCTATTCTTTCCTGACAACCATAAGGAAGTTTTGGAGGCCACGTATAAATTCTTGTTGTGTCTCTTAATTGGCTGCTGAGTCAGAAGAGCTGATGATTCAAGGTGCCATATTTAGTAAAGGAAGAAGCAGTTTCTTACTTTGTTTCTATCTTTTTGCTACCACAAAAATGCTATAAATATTTTTGAACGTGTAGGTTTCACTTTCTGATGTTAAGCTCCTTGAAAATCTGCTGGGGTGATGCAGTGGCGGGGTCAGAGAGTATGAACAGTATAGGAACTTGTCTCTCAGAATTCCAAATTGTCTTCCTGAATGGATAGAATAATTCACAGTGGAACCACTCTTTTTTTTTGCAATGGCCTGTAGAACCAGTTTGCCAGTGATACAAGAAAAATTGTCTCCTTTCTTATCAGAATTTGGATTGTAAACAACATAGCTTGATGAATCACTTTGTTCATCAGGCTTAATTAGACAGATACTACCATGAAAGGTATTCAAAAGAGTAATGCCAAACTATGTGTCATAGGTGGTACAGTATATGTTTGGGCAAGAAGTCTGGAAATAAATGAAAGAACTAAGGAACAACAGAAATAAAAGAGGGCCTTTTGAACAGAATACTGCATCAGTTTTAAGGAATAATGATGTAGTGACATAGAGAAAATTAGTCTGTTATTTCATCTCTGCAGTAGCAACTTCCTCTAACCTACCTGCTTGGAAATCGTCCATTTAAAATAGCATAAAACAGGGGCAGTGAGGTTACGCAGTGGATAGAGCACCGGCCCTGGATTCAGGAGGACCTGAGTTCAAATCTGGCCTCAGACACATAACGCTTTCTAGCTGTGTGACCCTGGGCAAGTCACTTAAACCCAATGCCTAACCAAAAAAAAAATTAATAAAATAAAATAGCACCTAACATACAGTTCTACTCTTGCGTGCCTTTATTCAGAGCCTTGGTATTTATCTGCTAATGATATTGGTGGCAACTCAAATGTGTGGTGAAAAAGGAAAACTTGTTATGGTAGTAGGGTATATGAGATCTGGTTTGGGAATTATAATAAAATCAGATTAAATCTATGTTCAAAACCTTGTTTAAATTTTGTCCAGCATATTCTGCTTGGTATAAGAGACAGGATTCCTTTGACTGGAAAGTGATTTTTGAGAGGTTACTAAGGGAGAAAAAATATTCTTGGAACTAATGTATAACTATGTGTGCAAGATAATTTAAACAAGGTCTGGTTCATATGATTGGGATAAACAGACAAAAGGACTCTTTCATTTTTCTTGGCATCATGCCACGCTTTCTCTTTTTCCCTTTTGTCATTGGTAGAAACAAATGACAAGGATACTGAATGCAAGAATGCTAAATACACACACACACACACATACAAACATATATACATCTATACATGTATGTATATGGATATGCTAAAGACTTCCCTGGGGTTAGGAATAACAGCCTTAGCTAGGTACAAGAAATCACCTTCAGTCAGGGATAGACTACTGTTGGTCTTTAAGAGATGAATGACCCAAAATGCTAACAAGCCAATTCTAAAGTAGAAGAAGCTGCTGAAAAAGAATTTTGACTACACACTGTTATTTAGGATAAGTTGATAAAATAGTTGAGGATTAACGAAAAAGGGTAATAACTAGTAGTGTTTGTACTCCAGGCAAGTCCCACTACTAGGGCACTGAATTGTGAAGGAAGAAAGGGCCATTGGTGTGCTGAAGTTAGCTTGCAGTGACCCAAGAAAGCTGATTGTTAAATTTACAGTGTGAGCATTTAGACCTTGGAAATAGTCACATACAAACCAGGTCTTGATTATTGTTTTGCTGATTTCTAGACTTCAGAAAATGATGTGGGAAATATTAATAATGCAGATTAATCTTTAAAATGTGTTGTGTCTATATTTTTTTTTTCAGAAGACCAGTTGTTAAAACATTTACCAGCATGACTAGACATGAAGAGAGACAGCATTTCATAGTGAATAGAAGGTGGGCTTTGGAAACAAGAATGTGTGACTTTATGCTCTGCCTCTCAAACATACTAGCTTTGCAATCTCAGGCAAGTCACAACTTCTCAGAACCACAGACAACTCCTGATGATTAGAAGTTACAGATAAGTTGCAAATCTGCAGTGGTGGAGTTTCCATACCACAAATCCTGTACATCAATGAAAGCACAAGTCCAGACCAATTCCTGCTAACTTAGTGCTTGCTACTATGCTCTTTTGTTTCTATAATGCTCAAGTGCTCTTTAAATTTAGCACCAAGGATGCAAAGCCCTGATCACCCCACCCTAGTCATAGCTCCAGTCAGAAAGGTGTCAAATTAATGTACTGTAGGCTCTTAACATTTATATTAAACTACTATCTTCAAAATCTAATAATTGGTTAATATAGTTTAAGTTTGTTCTCATCCCTTGCCTGCTCCCTATTCACTGTGCATAACTTATCAGTGTTCTGCTATAACATATAAAATAACACTCATTATCTGTAAAGAACATGCTAAAAATTCTGGAAATCTTAATATTTTAATATTTTATGGTATAAACATTTTGTATAATTACATTCACTTCTTCATGTGTAACCCTTGAGGGACAATAGCAATTTACACTCCGAGCCCAGCTTAACTTTGTTTATTTTTACTAAGACCTATCTAACGTGAAAAATTACATTCAACCAGGAGAACTTTGTACATAGTAACAGCAATATTATATGATGATCAACTGTGAATGACTTAGCTATTCTCAGCAACTGTATGATCAAAGACAATTCTGAAGGATTTATGATGAAAAATGCTATCCATCTCCAGAGAAAGAAGTGATGGATTCTGAATGCAGATCGAAGCATACTTTTTCTTTATTTTTCTTGGATTTTTGGTTGTTTTTTTTTGTTTTGTTTTTGGTCCATGCTTTATTTCACAACATGACTAACATGTAAATATGTTTTGCATGACTACACATGTATAACCTATATCAAATTGTTTGCCTTCTCAATGGGGGAAGGAGGAAGAGAGAGAATTTGGAACTCAAAAAAATTTTTAAATGAATATTTTAAAATGTATTTATATGTAATTGGGGAAAACAACTTATACACACACACACACACACACACACATATTTTAGTAAGGCAGTCAGGGTTAAGTGACTTGCCCAAGGTCACACAGCTAGTACGTGTCAAGTGTTTGGTGTAAGGCCCGATTTGAACTCAGGTCCTCCTGACTTCAGGGCCGGTGCTCTATCTACTGCACCACCTAGCTGCCCCCCCCTTTTTTTTCAGTATGTAAACTCTTATTCTATTTATTTTACTCTTCATTAGATCATGAGAAAAGTGTTGTCTTTAAAACATGTCACCAACACAATAATGTTAAGAATAATTGATATAAAACATGATATTTTTCAGTTTAACAGAACCCGTCCAGGTAACCAGGTAGTGGGAAAACCCACCACCACCAAAGCACCCTTTTCTCCTTGCTTTTTTTTTATGGTAATTTTTATTTATTTTTTTGTTTTCAACATTTACTTCCACAAGATTTTGAGTTCCAAATTTTCACCCTATCTCGCCCCTCCCCCCACCCCAAGAGGGCATGCATTCTAAATAACCCTTCCCCTAGTCTGCCTTCTCTTCTATCTCTCCCTCCTTTCTCTTATCCCCTTCCCCTTCAATTTTCCTGTAGGGCAGGATGGATTTCTGTACCCCATTTCCTGTTTTTCTT
Source organism: Vombatus ursinus (assembly GCF_900497805.2). Taxonomy (NCBI): domain Eukaryota; kingdom Metazoa; phylum Chordata; class Mammalia; order Diprotodontia; family Vombatidae; genus Vombatus; species Vombatus ursinus. The sequence continues at coordinate 2,484,460 of NW_020954636.1, read as the reverse complement.
ATTTCCCAGCTGCATGTGAAAATATTTTTTTTAAACATGTGTTTTTAAAACTTTGGGTTCCAAATTTTCTCCCTTCCTCCCTCCCCACCCACCCTCATTGATAAAGCAAGCAACTAAATATAGGTTATTTATGTACAGTTATGCAAAACACTTCCATAGTAGACATGCTGTGAAAAACTAACTCTATTTCCCTTAATCCTATCCTGCCCCCCCATTTATTCTATTCTTTCTTTTTTACCCTGTCCCTCCTCAGAAGTATTTGCTTCTGATTACTCCCTTTCCCAATCTGCCCTCCTCTATGTCATTCCCCTACTCTCTTATCCCCTTCCCCCTCATTTTCCTGTAGGGTAAAACAGATTTCCACACCCAATTGAGTGTGGATGTTATTCCCTCCTTAAGTCAAATCCTATGAGAGTAAGATTCACTCATTCCCTCTCACCTTCCCCCATTTCCCCTCCACTGTAAGAGCCTTTTCTTTTCTGGTTTTTTTTTTTGTGGGATAATTTACCCCATTCTACCTCTCCATTTCTCCTTCACCTAGTATATTCCTCTCTCACCCCTTGATTTTATTCTCCAGATATGACCCCTTCATTTTCAACTCACCCTGTGCCCTCTATCTATCTATAGCTATATACATGTACATATAATTTTTTCCCCTCCAACTACCCTAATACTGACAAAGGTCTCATGAGTTACAAATATCATCTTGCCATGCAGGAATGTAAACAGTTCAACCTTAATAAGTCTCTTATTATTTTCTCTTTCCTGTTTACCTCTTCATGTTCCACTCAAGTCTTGTATTTGAAAATCAAATTTTCTATTCAACTCTGGTCTTTTCATCAAGAATGCTTGAAAGTCCTCTATTTCACCAAATGACCATTTTTTTTCCCCTGCAGGATAATACTCAGTTTTGCTGGGTAGGTGATTCTTGGTTGTAATCCTATCTCCTTTGCTTTCTGGAATATTATATTCCATGCCCTGCGGTCCCTTAATGTAGAAGCAGCTAAATCTTTTGTTATCCTGATTGTGTTTCCACAATACTTGAATTATTTCTTTCTGGCTGCTTGTAATATTTTTTCCTTGACCTGGCAACTCTGGAATTTGGCTACAATATTCCTAGGAGTTTTTCTTTGGGGATTTCTTCCAGGAGGAGATTGGTGGATTCTTTCAATTTCTATTTTGCCCTCTGGTTCTAAAATATCAGGACAGTTTTCCTGGATAATTTCTTGAAAGATGATGTCTAGGCTCTTTTTTTGATCATGGCTTTCAGATAGTCCAATAATTTTTAAATTCTCTCTCTTGGATCTATTTTCCAGGTCAGTTGTTTTTCTAATGAGATATTTCACATTGTTTTCTAATTTTTCATTCTTTTGGATTTGTTTTACAGTGTCTTGATTTCTCATAAAGTCACTAGCTTCCAATTTCTCTATTCTAATTTTTAAGGAAGTATTTTCTTCAGTAATCTTTTGGACTTCCTTTTCCATTAGGCCAATTTTGCTTTTTAGGGTATTCTTCTCCTCATTGGCTTTTTGGACCTCTTTTGCCATTTGGGTTAGGCTATTTTTTAAGGTGTTATTTTCTTCAGTATTTTTTTGGGTCTCCTTTAGCAAGCTGTTGACTTGTTTTTCATGATTTTCTTGCTTCACTCTCAGTTTTTCCTCTACTTCTTTTACTTGCTTCTCAAAATCCCTTTTGAGCTCTTCCAAGGCCTGGGACTGATTCATATTTTTCTTGGAGGCTTTGGATGTAGGAGCTTTGGCTTTGTTGTCTTCTTCTGGTTGTATGTTTTTATCTTCCTTGTCACCAAAATAAGATAATATAGTTTGACTTTTTTTGCGCTGCTTACTCATGATCCCAGCCAATTACTTGAGTTTTAAACTCTTTGTTAAGGTAAAAGTCTGCTTCCAATGTGAAGAGTGTACTGTCCCAAGCTTCAGGGGTTTGTACAGCTGTTTTCAGAGGTACTTCTAGGGACCTGTACATTTTCAGTTCTTCCAAGGTGGTATGATAAGGTAAGGGGTGAGGTGTTTTCTCTCCACCACCACAACAAGCTCCACCACACCGGCGGAATGGCCCCAGGACTGCCTCTCAGAACTGTGACCCAGATTCAAGCAAGGGCAAAGCAAGAGATTCCTGCCTCAGCTCTGGCAAAGAGATCCCTGCAATCCCCCTCTGATCAGCCACTGGATTCCCCCTCAGTCTGTGGGCCAGAAGCTCAGGAAAAAGCTGTGGCCCCGGGCTGCGCTCAAGACTTGTGGCTAAGACCTAGCTCCTCTTTCACCACAGTCACAGCCTTTTCCCACTGACCTTTTAAGTTGTCTTTGGCGTTCCTGGGTTGAGAAGTCTGGAAACCACCACAGCTGCCTGCGATTCAGTCCTCTGAGGCCTGCTCCACAGTTGCTGCGGCCTGTGCGCCCACACCGAACTGCGCTCCTCTCACCACCCAGCGAGGTATACCTTTCCAATCAACCATCCAGGCTGTCTTTGTCTGGAAATTTGTTTCACTCTGTCTTTTTGTGGGTTCTGCTGCATTAGAATTTGTTTAGAGCCACTTTTTTTTAGGTATTTGGAGGGCTTTGGGAGAGAGCTCAAGACAGTCACTGCTTTCCCTCCTCCATCTTGGCTCTGCCCCCCCAATAAACTATATTTTTAAAAATCACATTCAAGCTCAAGTAGACATTTTTCTCACCTTCATCTGCTTTAAAAAAGTGTCTTGCACACAGTAGGTGCATAGTAAATGCTTCTTGTTTTCTCATACTTATTAAAGTATGCCCCTGGCCAGATCCAGCTTCCTCACAAGAATAATATCTACTTCTTTGGCAAAGATGAAGTTTACAGTCAATTATGTTGTTTCCCTTTAAACAAGCAAAGATGACAATATGAATATAATGCTTATCCATTGCCTTTTTGGGATGTATTTTCTCCTATGTGCTCAATGGAGTCTAAGGTCCTTCATAACCCCATCACCACCCAAGCCAGCATTTTCAATAGTTGTGTTTTGTGGAGGTACAAATGTTTAAATAGAAGTAATACTAGACAGAACAAGAAGATGACCTGGTAGTATATTCTCTCTCTGCTACTCAGCAGTAATGTGACCTTAAATCACAATTTCTCTAGGCAGGCATCAGGGTTGGAGTATGCAAAGTAATGGAGACAGGTGATTGCATGGAATAACTGAGAAACAGCCAGTAGCCTAGCTTGATCAGAACACAGAATACATGAAGTGGCACAGTATGGAATGTCGGGAAAGGGAAGGAACAACTCAGTTGTGAAGGCTTTATCCACCAACTAGAACAATAAGGAGGAAGAGATTTAAAACTTGGAGGCAGGGGAGTGACATGGTGAAAAATGAAATACTGATTTAGTAGCTATGTAGACAACGATTTGGAAATGGGATAGACTAGGAACAGGGAAGTGAAGAAGAAGACTCTTGCAATGGTTCATATGAGAGGTAATGAGGTCCTGAACTAGAGTAGTGTCTATGTGGGTCAAAAGAAGGGCATGGGTGACAATACCTGGTAATTCTTGAGATCTGGGGAGGGGAGTAGTGAGGGAGAAGGAACAGTCAAGGATGACTCCAAAGGTTTTCAAACTCGGTGATGGTGGTGTCCTCAACAGAATTAAGGAAGTATGAAAGAAGGATTAGTTGAAGGGGAGGGGGCACTCTTTACAAGATGTTAGAGTGGTATTTTATACCACCCAGCAGAAAACTGGGAAGTTCCGAACAGTGAAAGAATAACTAAAATAGGCTGTAATGGAGACCATATCACCATATAAGTATACATAAATACGGGAAAGTCCATATAAGGGAATACAAAGACAAAAAGGCATAACTAAGAGTTAATAGATTCATACTTAACATAGCTATGTAAATACTTGTATGTATATAGAACTATATAATATGAACATATATAATCCTGATGACAGGGAAATTATAATAGTAGTTATTGGTAAGTTACCATTGTTATATATATTTTATTATAAAATTAAATATGTCTCATATATGTGTATGTATATATGTCATGTGTGTGTTTGTGTGTGTATGTGTGTGTGTGTGTGCACAGAGGGAGAGAGAGAGACAGAGAAACACAAACATACTATCCGCCACTGTCAATGTGGTGTAGTAGTGATAGCATTAGATTTGGGGTCAGAAGACTTGGCTTCAATAATTGACTCTTCTTACTTCCTGTGTGAATTTAGGCAAGTCACCACCTCTTGGGGCCTCACTTACATTATCAATCAAATTAAGAGGATTGACTAGAAAACTTATAAGTTTCCTTTCTGTATTAAATCTGATTCCGTGACATAACATGTCAATTCCATTAATTCAACAAACATTTATTAAGTGCTTTTGTATAAGGCACTAGAGATAAAAAAAAAATGCAAAAACCAAAAATGGGATGTCAATTAGATTTTCTTTAGCCCATATTAGCTTCATTGATTTGAAAAAAATATCAACTCTCCTTTCAGGCCTCTCATCAAGAAAGAATTTTACTTGGTGCTAGGAACTTGTAATTTCATCTTTTTATTTCCTCTCCTTAAAATTTGAGATGGAATGAAATGTAGAGAGGATACACACAGAGAAGTATAAGACAAAGAAAGAAGTGATAGAGGTTAAAAAAAAGATCTAAACAAAAAACATCCTAAGAACATTTACTCTGTCCCATTTTTTAAAAGGTACATAAAACTTTATTTATGAACAAATACAAACTTTAAAGATAACTATAAAACTAGGCAGATTAGCTTAAAAGTTAAATGGTGATGGTGTTCTACCCACCCTTGAATTTAGTGCAATTATTTAACTAAATATCAAAATAGTAAATATCAATTACAGATTGAAGTATTAAATATTATCATCTATAACAATAGTTGTTGTTTCTCAGTATAATATTATCTGTTATCTATTCTCTTTTGGTTGAACAAAGCAGAGAAAGGGAGGAAAAGGAAATAAGCATTTATATAGCACCTACTGTGCCAGGCACTGTGCTAAGCATGTTACAAATATTATCTTTTTTTTTTTAAATAGAATTTATCTAACAGAGAATGGCATTGTTATCTAAAGACCACATCCAAAATTCATTCACGAAATCACAGATCCTCAGAATTGAAAGGGCCCTTAGAAGCCACCTTGTCCAACCAGTCCCCAAATGATGATGCTGTCTATCCCCATCTAACGACCAACCTTTGCTTGGACTTCCAGTTAGGGAAAATGCATTACCTCATAAGCATCCTAATCCACATTGATGGGATTGCTACCAGTTAGGCGGTCTTTCTTGACATCAAGCTTTAATTCACCTCTCTGCAACTTCTACCAATTGTTCCTAGTTCTCTCCTCTGGGACCAAGTAAAGGAAGATGAGCCCCTCTTTCATAGTCTTCAAATGAAGACAGCTATAAGCTAAGCCCTAAGTTTTCTCTTTTCCAAGCTAATCATAACAAATTCCATCCAGAAACTTTACTCTACTCCTAGAAACTCTAAGCTAATCCCCTTTGTTCACCGCTCCCTTTCTCAAATCCCCATGTCTTTACCTACTGATCTCAATGATATAAATGATAATTAATTTCATTTTTGGCTACAAAATGTATAATGCAAATAAAATTCATGAAAATAGAAGTTGTCAATTCTATAGCTGTAGAAATGAATCTATGAAGGGTATATAATAAGGAATGCATGTTAAGAAATATTTCCACTTCTACTGTGGAACTAGAGAAAACAATTAAGCATCCATCAGATTCTTCCCATCCTGCATCAGCTTCATTAATTTAAGAAATGTCACCAACTCTACCATCAGGTCTCCAGCCATGAAAGAAATTTTACTTGGCTCCAGTAGTCTACAAATTTCATCTCTGGATTTGTACTGCTTAAAATTCAGGGAGGCCTATATGAATAATGAGATGAGAAGAAATGGTGCAGAAAGTTGTTAGAATAGATTTTTGTCTCTGAATTTATTATGCATATTTTAAAAACTGACCTTTTAATCCAAGTTTTTATTCAATTTCATTGCCAGGACTTGAGCAATATGGTCAGCTTGATCATTGGTATGCCTGTGGCATTGAATAATGATTTTGGTGAAGCAAAATAAAAATGACAGATTAACTAAATGTATGGGGAAGCTGATGTACTTTTTTTTCTTTAAAAAAAAAAGACGGTAAATGAAGGAGTGAACAGAGATTGAGGCAGAGAAGTTTGCAACCAGAGGAAAATGTAGCATAAAGTTAATAAAATGAACATAAAAATCAATTTTTTACTTTATTTCCTAAATTAAGTTGCTACCTGAAATTTTGTGTATGTATAAGTGTAGATACTACTTTTTATCTGTGCTTTTTCAAAAAAAATTGTTTCCTATGAATCTTCCATGTTTCAAGCTTCTAAGTTACTTAAATGGGAATTCCTCATCATTAACATCAGGCAAATGATTTCAACGTGGACAGGATGATCCTAGATTGAAAGTTCTGGAAGAAGTCCTAAATCCTTCAAGGAATCAGAGGTTCCCTAATCTTTAATTCCTCAGTAACCTTCTTGGCCCAGTCTAACAATGACCTCTTCTCAGATTATCACCCCCGCATTGGTAACCTGATCTCTTTCTGTATAAGTCTTTTGGCTCTGGTAGGTCAGCTTTTGCCTTCTCTCGTCAAGGTCCAGACCTTTAAACCATTTCTGGTCATGCCATAGAATGTGTAACCTGCCTCCCTTTCGTGAGTTGGCTTCCTCTCATTAAATTGAAAGTATTGTAAGGGGGTCTAGATAAAAAGCATCATCCTACGCAGATAGATTCAACAAACTTTATTGCTACTCACAAGGGAAGGAACAAAACAGCTGCTACCAAGGACTGAGTGTCTCCATACCCACAGTGGGCAATACATGGAGGTGGGGAGCTATCCACACTCCAACTGAAGTCCCAGAGGTCCTCAGGGCTTGACTTTATATGTCATTTGAGACAAAGAGCCAGTATGATATCAATGAGAGATTGCCCCTTTAATTTTTGGATCAGTAAAATGAAACTATTTCCTAAATTACCCAATAAGGAGAGAAAAATAAGAACCAGGAATGAAGAAAAGAGAAGTAGGAAATCTAACCCCAAGAGGCTAAAGTGGGGGCCTGAGGCTGTACCAGTCAAATTAATCAACAATTGACCCCCAAATCCCAGCACCACAATCACCAGATTAAATCTCCCCCATCTGGGGTGGATGTTTAAAGAATTGGTGAGCTGGCAGTAAGTTCCTTGAGGGCAATGACTGTCTTAAGTACTTGTCTTTTTATCTTTCAGTGTTTAACACAGTGCCTAAAAGAAAGTGCTTAATAAGTGCTCTAACTTTATTTATCTATCCATTCATCCATCCTAGATTCTCTAATAGGATAAACACCTTAAGTAATTAGGAATTACTAAAGAGAGGCACTGTTGCTGTTGTTGAGTTGTTTCAGTCATGTCTGACTCTTTGTAACTCCATTTGTGGTTTTTCTTGGCAAAGATACAGGAATGATTTGCCATTTCCTTCTCCAGCTCATTTTATAGATGAGAAAACTGAGACAAATAGGGTTAACTAACTTGCCCAGGGTAACACAACTAGTGTCTGAGGCCAGATTTCAACTCAAGTTTTCAGACCCTGCACTCTATCCATTATACCACCTAATTTCCCTAAAGATAAGCATAGTTTTAGGGGGAAAAGAAGTGATAATCCCCTTATATGTTAGCATAGACTACATATTGAGTATCATACTCAGTTTGGGGCATCACAGTTTTTTTTTTAATAATCTATGCCACAGATATTTATAATCTAAAGACTGTCCAAAGGATGACAAGAACAACTGTGAAGTCCATATCAGATAACAAGTAGTTGAGGGTTTAACCTGGAAAAGAAAAGGCTCAAAAGAGACATGAGAACTGCTTTTTAAGTATTTCAGAAGCCATAATGAATAACCTTCTGTTGACCTCAGAAGGCATGGATGGAAGCTTGTATGGAAATGTAAAAAAAGGTATATTTAGGGCTTGATGTCAGGGGGAAAAAGGTCCTAATAATTATAACTGGCCCAATGTATAGGCTATCTTGATAAGGAATAGATTCCCTTTTATGGAGGTCTTCAAGCAGAGATTGGAAGATACTGGTTGGGTATATTATAGAGGAGGTTTCTTTGAGGTTTGGCTAGATCTAAATGTGTGCTGAGTCTCTTTCAACTTTAAAATTCAGTAATTACGGACTTTTAATGCCTCCTCTTAACTTCCAATCTCTGTGGAGTTTTGGAGAATGATTTTTTCTACTCCATATTTATTCTGCTTAAAGTCATCAGAAACAACAATTACATCGTCTTTTTATGAGGCATTTTCAAAGTTTGTTGACAATGTATTTCATGGTTGGATTACTAGATTAAAGATTTATAGTTAACAGAGTGCTATATTTCTTGAAAGTACATGATCATAGAGATGAGCTAATGTAATTGTGCATATGTAAAAGAGAGTTACAGAGGTAAAACACTGTCATTCAACACAGGTAAGTACTTGCCCAGCAAGAAAGGTCATTGATGCTTAGCTAATAAAAACAGAAAATTCGTTTAGCCTGAATGACCCATTCAACACTTTCTCAACTTATTTACACTTAAGTTTTAGCCTTTGTTGTGATCTACTAAGGAAGATAGGATAGAAAGTTAAAGGAAAGACAGAGGGGGAAAGAAGAAAAGGATAAAAGACAGAAGAATGGAAAGGAGGATTGTAGGGGAGAGACACAGAGGTAAGAAAGAGAAAAAGAAATCTATAATAAGAAAAAGGTAAGAGGGAGCGCAGAGAAGCAAGGAGAGGGTTATGCAAAAGGGAAGAGAAAGGGGAAACAGAAAATGAAAGAAAGATGAGAATAGTAGAGGGGAAGGACCAATAAGAGAACAGCCAGGTGGCATAGTGGATAGAGCGATGGGCCTGGAATCAGAAAGACTCATCTCCTGAGTCCAAATCTGGCCTCAGACACTTACTAGCTGTGTGACCCTGGATAAGTCACTTAACTTGCCTGTTTTCTCATCCATAAAATAAACTGAAGAAGGAAATGTAAAATAGGGTCATGAAGAATTGGACACTACTGAAAGGACTGAACAACAACAAAAAAGACCAAAATTCCCTTCCTGTCTTAACCTTCTCTAGATACCTGATCCCCACCCCTACCAATGGCTTTGGTAAAAAGGTGAACAGCAAATCATAGGCTCATAGATTTAAAGCAGAGAGGACAGACCATCTAGTTTAACTCTTTCATTTTTACAGATGACAAAACTATGGCTCTTAGAGGTTATATGATTTATCCAGATTTGGAGTGAATTCTTTCCCCATTCTCTTTCTTCTCCCCATCCCCCCATCTAAAACCAGACTAATGCAGCAGTTCAATTGAAGTTTCCTAAATTAAGAAAAAATACACATTTTAAAATTTTGTTTTGGTAAGCCCTTACATTAATATATTAGAGTGAGGCATACTCCTTATATTGTGTGTTCACTTACACTATGACCACAGAAGTAAGGTATCACCTATTACTGTTTCTACTTCCATTTGAAGTATTAACAGTTTTTATACACAATGAGAAGTGGCTAACCTTTTTATTTGCAAATTTAAAAATTAATATTTTTGTAGCAGGGACTTTTTCCCATTCCCTACCCATCTCCTTTCCTGCCCCTTAGCTTTGATTTCAAGGGAAGCAGTTCTGGTGAATTTGAATAACTCTACCCAAGTTGTACCAGAGAGTTATACATTTCTCCAAAAGGAGAAATGGGACTATTTTGTCAGGCTTTTGTTCTCGTGGAAAATGTGTATGTGTGTTAAAATTTATTTTCTTCTAGTCCCCCTGACCACCACCCCCTTCTTATCAGTAAAATGAATAAGTTAATAAGTGGCTATTATAAAGAGAGAATAGCAGGGAATAAGATTGCAAAGAGGAATGAACCCTGAAGTCAGGTAGAAACCATCCCAAAGATTAGAGAAGCATAATTTACAAGGTGTATCACATATTAACCAAAATTTACCTCCTGGTAGTGTGTGTTAAATCATCAGAAGCCATCTAGACACTGCTGTAAAGGCCTTCTGGTTCTGTGATACGAAAATCTCAGACAAGTTCCAGATATCAGCAGTATGACCAGTGGAACTCCAAAAGGTGCTGGTAATTTTGAAATGACGTAGACATGATGTTAACTTTAAAGTTTTACTGCCAACTTTGAGGTGATTTGGTTGCATTGATGAACTAATCCCAAGGCGGCACAGATAGGAGTTAGTCTCTTTGCCCCAAACACCCTATAAAAATGAGACCTCAAACTCCTCTCCCCTGAACCCTCTTTCTTCTCCATCGATCTGTGGCGCCTAGTACTCCCAACTCTAATCTGTGGTTACATGAATGATACTGTATACCTCTTTCCCTCCTGATGCTCTTCCCCATGCTGCCAGCCTGCCTTCCTTCACAACCCCACTGCACTTTCTGTACTGTTTACCTCAACAACCTTTGTGCCTTATTAAAGTGTGATTACTGCTGTATTTCCTGCTGTGTAGACCTTCCTGTGAGTTGGTGAGTACTCAAAGAACCAGATATGCCTGCTCCTATTTTATAATTTCATAAATTACCAATTCAGTATATAAATAAGAAACAAGCAGGACAGGTGTTGAGAAAAAGTGGACATCGCTCTGTTGATTCATTGTTGTTTAGCCCACTATCAATGTCAGGAAACCCATTTGAGAATGAAACTATAGGTTTTGTATCCTTAAATGTTGAATGAACTTTTGTGTGAGACCAGATATTGATAGGACCTATAGCATTATCAAAATCAGTAATTAAAATTCTTCCATACTTCTAAATGATATAATTTATATGTAATTTAACAAACAACCATCATTTCACAAAGTTCTAATAGATTATCACATGATATTTAGTGCTTGGAAAAGACCTTCCCCAATCCCCAAGAAAACACAGAAAAGAAGAAGGGAAAGAAAATACGTCAAGTTTCCCTTCCCACAATGAATGCCTGGTTCCTTCAAGAATTTCCTGGGTAGGTAGGGCTCTCCCCATAGAGTTTGGGGAAAAGAGTTGACTCACCCTTCAGGTGAGAAACCAAAGTGATTAGGCTTGGTGCATGTGTAGCAACACTGTTCCTCTAGATATAGGGAAATTATACCTTTTGCCTCTCCTACCGTGGGGACCCTTTACTTTGGGCTCAGTCCGGTACCAAGTGCTATAACAAAACCAGCATAAGGTGAAGGATACTTATGTTCTCCTTTTCCCTTCTAAGGGGCTCCCCTACTGTAGACTCACATATAGACCAGTTTTAATGACTAACTTAAAACAAAAAGAAAAATTGAGCTTCCTATCTCAAAAGGAAAGTCTAGTTCCTATAGAAATTCCACCAACAATGCATTAGTGTCTCAATTTTCCCACATTTTCTCCAACATTTATCATTTTCCTTTTCTGTCATATTAGCCAATTTGATAGGTATGAGGTGGTACCTCAGAGGTTTAATTTGCATTTCTCTAATCAATAGTGATTTAGAGCATTTTTTCCATGTGACTATAGATAGCTTTGATTTCTTCTTATGAAAACTGTTCATATCCTTTGAACATTTATCAACTGGGGAATAACTTGCATTATGAATTTGACTCAGTTCTCTATATATTTTAGAAACGAGGCCTTTATCAGAAACACTGGCAGTAAAAATTATTCCTATCTTTTTGCTTTCCTTCTAATCTTGGTTGTGTTAAGTTTGTTTGTGCAAAACCTTTTTAATTTAACGTAATCAAAATTATCCATTTTGCATTTCATAACGTTCTCTATTTCTTGTTTGGCAATAAATTCTTCCCTTCTTCATAGATCTGACAAGGCAAACTATTTCTTGCTCTTTAATTTGCTTATGGTATTATCCTTTATATCGAAATCATGTACCCATTTTGACCTTATCTTGGTATACAGTGTAAGATGTTGGTCAATTCCTAGTTTCTGCCATACTATTTTCCAGTTTTCCCAGCAGTTTTTTGTCAAATAGTGATTTCTTATCCCAGAAGCTGGAATCTTTGGATTTATTGAACAGTAGATTACTATAGTCATTGACTACTACGTCTCATGTACTTTACCTATTCCACTGATACTATTTCTTAGCCAATACCAGTATTTTTATGGTTGCCACTTTATAATATAGTTTTAGATCTGGTACAGTTATCCTTTGCATTTTAAAAATTAATTTATTTTGATTTACTAATAATCACTTCTATAAGCTTTCGAGTTTTAAATTTTTCTCCCCCTCCCTCCTTCCCTTCCTCCCCAAGATGGCGCGCAATCTGATATAGGCTATATATATACATTCCTATGAAATATATTTTCACATTAGTGGTGTTGTAAGTGAGAATTAGAACCAATAGGAGGAACCACCAGAAAGAAGAAACAAAACACAACAGAAGAAAAAAAAATAGCAAATAGTATGCTTCGATCTGTATTCAAACTCCATAGTTCTTTCTTTGGATGTGGATAGCATTTTTCATCACGAGGCCTTTGTAGATGTCTTAGATCCTTGTATTGCTGAGAAGGGTTAAGTCTATCAATATTAGTCATCGCACAACGTGGCTGTTACTATGTACAACATTCTCCTAGTTCTGTTCACTTCACTCAGCATCAGACTATACAAGTCTTTCCAGGTTATTCTGAAATCTGCCTGCTCATCATTTCTTATAGCACAATAATATTCCATTACATTCATATACCACAACCTTTTCAGCTATTCTGCAACTGATGGCATCCTCTCAATTTCCAATTTTCGTCACTACAAAAAGAGCTGCTATAAATATTTTTGTACACGTGGGTCCTTTTCCCATTTCTATGATCTCTTTGGAATACAGGCCTAGAAGTATTATTGTTGGGTCAAAGGGTATGCACATTTTTATAGCTTTTTGGGCATAGTTCCAAATTGCTTTCCCAAATGGTTGGATCATTTCACAACTCCACCAACAATGCATTAGGGTTCCAATTTTTCCACATCTTCTCCAACATTTATCATTTTCCTGTTTTGTCATGTTGGCCAATCTGATAGGTGCTCATTTGTATTTTTTTCATTAATTCCCTTGACATTCTTGACCTTTTGTTCTTCCAGATGAATTTTGTTATTATTTTTTCTAGCTCTATCAAATAATTTTTTGGTAGTTTGATTGGTATGGCACTGAATAAGTAAATTAATTTAGTTAGAATTATCATTTTTATTATATTTAGCCCAGTCTACCCATGAACAATGGCTATTTTTCCAATTGTTTAGATCTGACTTTATTTGTGTGAAACTGTTTTGTAATTGTGTTCATATAGTTCCTGGGTTTGTCTTGGCAGATAGATTCTCAAATATTCTATATTGTCTACAGTTATTTTAAATGGAATTTCTCTATCTTGTCTTGCTGAAATTTGTTGGTAAAATGCTAATAATTTATTTAGGTTTATCTTATATCCTACAACTTTGTTAAAGTTGGTAATTATTTCAAGTAGTTTTTTATTAAGTTCTCTAGGATTCTCTTAGTATACCATCAAATCATCTGCCAAGAATGATAGTTTTATTTCCTCATTGCCTATTCTAATTCCTTCAGTTTCTTTTTCTTCTCTTATTACTAAAGCTAACATTTCTAGTATAATATTGAATAATCGAGGTAATAATGGGCATTCTTGTTTCATTCTGATCTTATTGGGAAGGCTTCTAGCTTATCCCCATTACAGATAATGCTTGCTGATGGTTTTAGACAGATGCTACTTATCATTTTAAGGAAAGCTCCATTTATTCCTATACTATCCAGTGTTTTTAATAGGAACGGGTGCTGTATTTTGTCAAAAACTGAGAGAATCATATGATTTATGTTGGCTTTGTTATTGATATGCCAATTATGCTGATAGTTTTCCTAATATTGAACCAGCCCTGCATTCCTGGTATAAATACCATCTGGTCATAGTGCATTATTCTGGTGATAAAATGCTGTAATCTCTTGGTTAATATTTTATTTAAAATTTTTACATCAATATTCATTAGGGAAATTGGTCTATAATTTTCTTTATCTGTTTTGGCTCTTCCTGGTTTAGGTATTAGCACCATATTTGTGTCATAAAAAAACTGGTAGAACTCCTTCTTCACCTATTTTTCCAAATAGTTTAAATAGTATTGGATTAATTGTTCTTTAAATCTTTGGTAGAATTCACTTGTAAATCCATCTGGACCTGAAGATTTTTTTCTTAAGGAGTTCACTGATGACTTGTTCAATTTCTCTTTCTGAAATGGGGCTATTTAAGCATTTTACTGTTTTCTTCTGCTAATCTGGGCAATTTATATTTTTGTAAATATTTAGCCATTTTAATTAGATTGTCAGATTTGTTGTCATAGAATTGGGCAAAGTATATAATTATTGCTTCAATTTCCTCATCATTGGTGGTGAATTCATTCTTTTCACTTTTGATACTGGTAATTTATTTTTCTTCTTTCTTTTTTTAAATTAAAATTAACCAAATGTTTATCTATTTTTTTGCCATAAACAAGCTCATAGTTTTATCAGTTCAATAGTTTTCTTACTTTCAATTTTATTAATATCTTCTTTGATTTTCAGAATTTCTAATTTGATATTTAATTGGAGATTTTAATTTGTTCTTTTTCTAACTTTTTAAATTGCACACCCAATTCATTGATCTCCTCTCTACCCAACTGTAGTATGTAATTCCCTCTTTGAGCCAAATCTGATGAGAGTAAGGTTCAAACAATGTTTACCCCCTGCCCTCTTTCCCTCTACTTTAATAGGTCTTTCATGCCTTTTTATGTGATGTAATTTACCCAATTCAGCCTCTCCCTTTCCTCTTCTCCCAGCATTATCCTTTTTTCCCACCCTTAATTTTTTCTTATTATCATATCAAAGTCAACTTATACCCACACCCTCTATCAAAATATACTCCTTCTAACTGCCCTAGAGATACAGTTCTTAAGAGTTACAAGTATCAGTGGGCAGCTAGGTGGTACAGTGGATAGAGCACTGGCCCTGAAATCAGGAGGACCTGAGTTCAAATCTGATCTCAGACCAAACAATTGACATTTGCTAGCTGTGTGACTCTGGGCAAGTCACTTAACCCCAACTGCCAAAAAAAAAAAGAGTTACAAGTATCATTTTCCACATGTAGATATGTATACTGTTTAACCTTATTGAATATCATGGGTTTTTTTTCTTTCCTGTTTACCTTTTTGTGTTTCTCTTGAGTCTTATATTTGAATATCAAATTTTATCAAATTTTCTTTTTAGCTCTGGTCTTTTCATCAGGAAGTTTGAAAGTCCCCTATTTCATTGAATGTCAATCTTTTCCCCTGAAAGATTATGCTCAATTTTGCTGGGTAGTTGATTCTTGGTTGTAATCCAACCTCTTTTGACTTCTGGAATATCATATTCCAAGCCCTCTGATCATTTAATGTAGAGGCTGCTAGGTCCTTTGTAATCCTGACTGTGGCTCCTTGATATTTGAATTGTTTCCTTCTGGATACTTGCAGTATTTCCTCCTTGACCTGATAGTTCTAGAATTTGGCTACAATATTCCTTAGAGTTTTCCTTTTAGGATCTCTTTCAGGAGGTGATCAGTGGATTCTTTCAAAGACAATTTTATTTGACATCAAGGCAGTTTTCTTTGACAATTTATTGAAAGATGCTGTCCAGGAAATTTTTTTTTTATCATGACTTTTAATTATCTCTCCTGGATCTATTTTCCAGCTCAATTGTTTCTCCAATAAGGGATTTTACATTTTTTTCATTCTTTCGATTTTGTTTGACTGATTCTTGATGTCTTATAGAATCATTAGCTTCCACTTGCCCAATTCTAATTTTTAAGGAATTATTTTCTTCAGTTAGCTTTTGTACCTCCTTTTCCATATGTCCAATTCTACTTTTAAAGGAGTTGTTTTCTTCAGTGGATTTTTTTCCTATTTGGCCAATTCTATTTTTTAAGGAGTTGTTGTTTTCAGTCAATTTTTGTGCTTCCTTTTCTAAGTTGCTGACTCTTTTCATAATTCTCTTACATAACTCCCATTCTTTTCCCAATTTTCTTCTACCTCTCTTACTTGATTTTTAAAATCCTTTTTGAGCTCTTCCAAAAGGACTTTCTGGACTTAGACCAATTCACATTCCATTTTGAGGCTTTGTATGTAGGCATTTTAACATTGTCCTCTTCTGAGTTTGTGTTTTGATCTTCCCTGTAGCCATAGTAGCTTTCTATAGTCAGGGCTCTTTTTTGTTTTTTTCCCCATTTTTTTAAAAAAAAAGTTGAGCTCTTCTTCTGGGGTACAGGGGACACTGTCTCAAGCTTCTTGCACTGGGAACCAGGGACCTCATCACTGGTTTTCTGTACCAGAGGCTCTTGGGCTGGTGGCTTGCCTACTGTGCTAGGGTGGCCTGGCCTACTCATACCTATTGTGCCCTGGGTTCCAGGGCTGGCAAGTTTGCCTCCTATGTTGGGCCTGGAGGCCTCATAGTTAGCCTGTTTGTCACTGGCTTGCTGAGCTAGAACCTTAGGGCCTCAGTTGCTGCTCTGTGCTGTGGTTAAAAGCCTTGTACTGGCTTCCCCAGACACCATTTGTTCTGGGTTGCACTCCCCTTTTACCCAAATGAGACAGACCTTTGCTGAAGTCCTTCTAAGTTATCCTGAGCTGGAAAATTATTTTACTCCATATTTTTGTGTATTCTGTCATTCCAGAATTCTTTTAGAGACTTGATTTAAAACTGTTTCCAAGGGAAACTGGAGATAGCTCGGGTAACTTCCAGCTTCTCTCCACCATCTTGGCTCTGCCCCACAGTAGACTGCTTCTTAACAAGAGGCCTTTGTAGGGTATGTGATTTAAACCTTTCCATTGTGGTTGGAATTGTCAGACTTGGCATTCAACTGACAGAGTTTCCTGCCTTTTCCACCACTAACTTATTTTTTTAATCATAATCAACTCCATACCAAAATAAGGAAGTGAAGAAAGAAAAGTTGCCTCTTACTAAGGATAACTCATCGATTACTAGCTAAGGCAAGAAAATAAAGGGAAAAAAATGAAAAAGCTGTATAAAGTCAGTGAGCTCATAGCTCTTCAACTGTTCTGAGCTAAATGTTCAGAGGTCTTGCTCTCCATACAATAGACAGAGCATAGAACGGTTCTTTGAGAGAGAAACGTGATAGGGATACAGGGAGAAATATAATATGAAAATAAAAGATATCATTAAAATCTATTTTTAGGAAAAGATAGACATAGCAACTGGTTGGAGGGAAATTATAAAGGTCAGCTAGTGCTACTTCAAATGAGCAGATGGGGTTGACTCAAATGCCCATAGTTTTTCATTCTTTGATTATTTCTCATTTCATACAAAGATAATTTTTGTTCACTGTCCCACTGGTACCAGACACATGGAATAGGGGTCATTGTTTAAAATGTAATAATCTAGCAAGTCCTTATGATTATTTGTCTTTATCCTTCAAAATGGGGCAAAATAGCTCTTCCTCCAGAGAAAAGGAAGTGCCAAAAGGGGAAAGGGACTAAATATTAAAGCTCCATGACAAATTGATGATGGCTTTGCCAGTCCCTTTCCTTTATTTAATTATTAGTTGGACAGAAATCCTTCCCATTTTTTTTTTCTTGAGTCCTGGCAGCAAATTGATAACCCCAGGCAATTTTTAATTAGCACCCTTTAAAAGTGGTTAGCTAAATTAGTCAACTATGAAATAACCTCACCCAAATGATTAATTCCAAATTGCATTTCAAATCCATCAGTTGCTTTATTATATGAACACATCATTACTCCAGGATTGTTAATTAGAATGTTTATCTCTCTATATAGTAAGACATTCATAGCTCAGTGTGAGGCCAGATGCCAACTGGCATCTCTTTTTACAATTCTTTTACAAGTGGCCTGCCAACCATTTGGTGCTGACATTTCTATTACCAGAAACAGCTCTGGCTCCATCCATGTCACAGCAGATACAGCATTTAGAACAAGCTGAAAATATGACGGTCCCCTTGCCACTTCATTGTCCATATAAACAGCCTTGGTCTTTTCAACAACAATTCAGCACACATCTAAAGTTTTATTAGGTGTCAGGCACTGTGCTAGGTGGTAGGGATACAAAGACAAAATGTTCTTGCCCTCTAGGAGCCTAATTCTACTGGGAGGAACTACTGAGGATACATATAATTCTAAGCACGGCAACATAAATGCAAAGCAAATTCGGGAGTAGGGCACCAACAACTTGGGGAAGTAGGAAAGGCCCCTTTTTGAAGGTATTATTTCCTAAATATTAAAAGGAGCTAGGGATTCCAAGATGTAGAAGTGAGGAGGAAGAGCTTTCCATGTATGGAAGACTTGATGCAAAAGCATGGAGGTCAGAGTGTTACATAAGAGAACCATGAAATAAAGTGGTACGTCCAGAACATTGATTTTAGGGAATATGACAATGTCTGGAAAGACAGATAATTCTAAATAAAGGAGTTTTTATTTTATCCTCAAGCCAGTAAGGAATCACTAAAGCTTTCAGAGTAGAGAGCTCTCCAATTTATTATAAAAACAATCCCAGTTAGCTAGCTAATTATTTATATCAGCCTAGTAGGAATGTCTAGCAAGCTTGCCTAACTATAAGGACCCAGAACTTCTTAACACAGGCCCACATCCCATGCATCTTGGGTCGTTGTGGAGGAGAGAGATGAGTCTGGGCATATTATCCACTGCCTGGGTAGCTGATATGTATACTGCATTTGTAGAGGTAGGGATGAAGTAAACTCATAGAAATTCATTAGTCTGACAGTATAAGAATTTCCTTTGTCTGTTTATTATCATAGTCTCAATTTTGATCTCACTAATAGTACCCAGTCCTTTCGTATACCTAGAGGAACCCTAGGAATGCTGCTTCTAACCTCATTCTGTCCACTCTACAGTGGATGGGCTTCTGAACAAGTAGCCACGTAGATAAGAATATGTGCTTTTTTTTTTTTAAGGCAATTGGCTTTAAGTGACTTGCCCAGGGTCACACAGCTACTAAGCGTCAAGTGTCTGACGCCAAATTTGAACTCAGGTCTTTCTGATTTCAGGGCTGGTGCTCTACCCATTGCACCACCTAGCTGCCCCCTGGAATATGTGCTTTTGAATTGCTCTAAATAGTTTAGCAAAGTTGCGTGCAACATATTGATATATTTACACAAATAAATGTGTGTGTGTGTGTGTGAGAGAGAGAGAGAGAGAGAGAGAGAGAGAGAGAGAGAGAGAGAGAGAG
>NW_020954636.1:2431505-2465217 GCF_900497805.2 Vombatus ursinus | reverse complement strand
GAGAGAGAGAGAGAGAGAGAGAGAGAGAGAGAGAGAGAGAGAGAGAGGCACAGTCAATAACAATTTATTAAGTGCACGTCCCTGGCACCGTGCTATATGTATGGCCCATACCCTAAATATATTTAAGGTAAATGTTTATTTTGTTCTGATATATTTGCAGCATCTGACATTAATTTATTAATTTTAAATGAAAGTTACTTAGAGAGCACTCAGCATATAGATGATAGCAATTTTCCCCCACCAGGTGGCAGGCAAACCTTAATAAACTACCAGATTTCAACCTTTTTTTTTTTAATAATACTGAACTGGCTATACCAATAAACTGTTAGAAATTAGAGTAAATGTAGCAGCTGAGAGGGGTGATCAATCTACCACATTAGAATCTTATAGACAGTGGCACAAACTCTAGCATAGAAAATAGTAGTCTTCAGATGGGTGCCTTTTCACCAATGTAACTGGCTCACTTTCAGGGAGAGGGAGGCAGATGTAGGCAAGGACTGAAAAAGGGGTAGATAGTATTGCTACTAGATGCTTTGTCCCTGGTGCTAGAGAAGAGGCCCTCCCTTGGCAAACTCAGTTACATAATAGGATCAGTAACTAGCAGATTCTAATCAGAAGGCCCGAAATGGACACAATAGATTGGGAGCACTCCTGGAAAGGGCTGTGTGTCTATGTGTTGAGTGTTCTGAAACCAATAGGGTTTCAAAGCTTATGCTTTCTTGTGATTTTTTTTCCTGTTAATGTAAACATAGACTCTCATTCTAAGAGCACCCTCATTACGTCTACCATCCTTCCCGAAATGAAGAGCAGCTTTTTCTATCACAGTTGGACATTTGTTGATATTCATATTGAGTATTCTGCATAGAATTCTAAACTTTTAAAATCAGCTAATCAACAAGTATTTTTTCAGTGTGTCAGGCACTCACTGTGCTAGATACAAGGGATAGAAATAATAGCAATAATAAGAATTAATATTTACATCGTGCCTACTCTGTGCCAGGCATTGTGCTAAGCACTTTCTAAATATTTTGTCAAATAATCCTCACAACAATCCTGTGGGGTAGGTGCTATTATTATTCCAATTTCACAGATGAGCAAATTGAGGCATACAGGTTAAATGACTTGCCCAAAGTCAGGTAGCTATAGTAAATGTCTGAGGCTAGATTTGGATTAAGATGTTTCTGACTCCAGGCCCTGAACTATATCCACTATGCCTTCCAGCTGCACCAAGTACAAATCACTTGTATAAAAAATGGAACTGTCCTACTCATGAAGAACTTAGATTCTAAGCTGCTCTCTAGACTTCACCCCAGATTACTCGGTATTAACTTAAGCCATAACAAGAAACTGAGCAACCACATAAAATACTTTGGAGACATCAGGCAGCATTCAAAACTGGAACTAGAAAAGAGTCAATTAGGCTTTGTGCCAGGGTATTGCAAATGAAAGAATGGTAGCAAAACTTCTACTCTTTCAGCAAGTAGAAACAACTGTGTTTATTACAAAGTTAGTGAAAGTAATCAGTTAAAATAGAAGCTGCCAGATTGCAAAATGCCTCAGTCACCAACTGTGTGACCCTGGGCAAGTCACTTAACCCTACTTGCCTCAGTTTCTTCATCAGTAAAATGAGCAGGAGAAGGAAATGACAAACCACTTTGGTATCTCTGCCAAGGAGACCCCAAAAAGGGGCCATGAAAAGTCAAACATGAATGAAAATGACCGAACAACAACAAAGACCGTAATATTCCTTCTTCCTCCCCTGCTGTGGCTGCACCCAAAGTAAGTTCCTCCTCAGCTGGACCTGTCCTGCTTTATTCTCCAGCAGTGGTTTCGTACAGGGTCCCTCCAAGATGATATGCCCTCTGACAGTATCTTTCCCCAACAGAATCTTATGTCTATAGGTCTAAATACTCTCCCCTGTAACTGAACTTCTTATAAAAATTTTATTTGATGATGCTGACCATGAACTGATGTTCATGTATTTAGAGCTGGTTGGATTGTAGAGGTCATCTAGTCCAACTCCTTTATTTTATAGTTGAGAAAATTCAGGTTTGAGAAGGTAAATGGTTTGGCTTTAGGTCACAGGAGAGTATGAAGAAGTGTTGGAATACAAATTCAGATCTTACAGGTCCAAGTTCAGCATTATTTACATACTACTATGTTGATTGTGCCAGGCACATTTTATAGTGCTTTCGCCAGGTGCCAGAATTGCTAGTTATGACAGATGATAATAGATCAAAGACAAGAAGAAAACCAACTTTTTTTCCTTAAGGGAGAAATTCAAAATTTAACACATATTTCCCTCTCTCCCAAATAAAACAATTAGAAATAACATCAGAGGTATTGAGGATGGAAGTGGGGGGGGGGGAACTTAATTCAACATGAGAACTAGAATCTCAGAGAAGGGGAGTTTCATTTTCAGCATGACAACTATTAAATGGATTTAAAGTTACATGGCTACAAAGTAGAAAAAAATTAAAAATTAAAAAAATTCTTACCTTATCATTTTATCACTTCTGGTCCAAAGGAACTTATTTTGTTTTTATCTAGGGGGAAAAAGAGGGAGGGGGGAGTTGGTGGGGTTAAGTAAATGGCACTCAGTTCCTCTCCCTCATACTCATTTCTCAAATATGTAGAAAACTGAGTCAAGCTTATAAGAATACAAGCCATCCTTCAACTGAATGGTCAAAGGATTTGAAGAGGTAATTTTCAGATGAAGAAATCAAAGCTATCTCTAGTCATATAAAAAAGGCTTTAAATCACTATTGATTAGAGAAATGTAAATTAAAACAATACTGAGGTACTACCTCACACCTATTAGATTGGCTAATATGATAGAAAAGGAAAATGATAAATGTTGGAGACATGGGACAATTGAGACACTGATACATTGTTGGTGGAGCTGTGAACTGATCCAACCATTCTGGAGAGCAATGTGGAACCATGCCCAAGTGAGCAGAACCAGGAGAACATTGTACACAAAATACTGCATGATGATCAACTATGAATGACTTAGCTCTTCTCAGCAATACAATGATCCAACACAATTCCAAAATGCTCAAGATGGAAAATGCTATCCATATCCAGAGAAAGACCTAAGGGAGTCTGAATATAGATAGAAGCATACTATTTTCATTTCCTTTGTTTTTTTTTGCATTTTTTTCTTTTTCTTTCTGTTTCTTCTTTCACAACATTGCTAATGTAGAAACTAATGTTTCACAACATTACTAATGTTTTATATGATTGTGCATGTACAGCCTATATCAGATTGCTTCCTGTCTTGGAGAGAGGGGAAGGAGGGAGGAAATTTGGAATTCAAAATCTTATAAAAATGAATGTTCAAAATTATCTTAACATGTAATTGGAAAAAATAAAATATTATTTACATTAAAAATAAAGTAGTAAAATAATGTTTGCAAAAGAAGACCCTTAGAAAATGATACTTCTAGAGTTGGCATACACCAATGTCGATGTTGGGTAGTTAGATCAATAAGGCACACATTGCTAGATATTTGTACTAAAATGTCAAGATTTAAGCTTGTATCCAAAGGTATAAAACATATATATATGTACATATGTAATATATATGTATATATTATATAGAGAGAGAAGAAATAGGAAGGTAATAATGATATCTCACCCTTTTTAGGTTTTCAAAGTGAGATATTCATTATCTCATGTGATCCTCACAACAGTCTAATGAAGTAGAATCTAAAAGTGCCTTCATTATTGTCATTGTTCAGTTATGTCCAGCTCTTCATGACCCCATCTGGGTTTTTCTTGGCAGAGATACTGGAGTGGTTTGCCATTTCCTTCTCCAGCTTATTTTACAGATAAAGAAACTGAAGCAAACAAGGTTAAATGACTTGGCCAGGGTCACACAGTTAGTATGTGTCTGAGACCAGATTTGAACTCAGGAAAATGAGTCTTCTTTACTCTCTAGGCCCAGGCACCTGGTTGCCTATCTATCCTCATTATACAAATGTATAAATGAGAAAAAAGAAGTTTAGAGAGATTTAGTTA
Source organism: Vombatus ursinus (assembly GCF_900497805.2). Classification (NCBI taxonomy): domain Eukaryota; kingdom Metazoa; phylum Chordata; class Mammalia; order Diprotodontia; family Vombatidae; genus Vombatus; species Vombatus ursinus. Next base: position 2,461,194 of record NW_020954636.1, on the reverse strand, counting down.
CTTGTGTTGTGTCATACTGTTAGGTAATACCAGAGACGGGAGACTCTCTTGACTCGATTCTAGTATTCTGTTTTATCACACTACTTTCAAGCCACAAAATAAAGGAAATGAGCAATATTCCAGCAAATTGTAAAAATAGGGAAATAGTGGAAAAATCCTAAAGCTACAAGATTTAGGATTACAGAGGCAAGGACCCAAAACATGTATATTCGTTCAACACACTGTTCCACAGAAGACAGTTTTTGATCATTTTTAAGATGAGTGTATCTTCTTACTACTAGGGGTATACTAAGTTTAAGGAATAGCATAATTAAGGACACAAAGGTAGGAATGACTATGACGTTCAAGAAGAGATTGTTACTAGCGTAGAGAAGGTTACTAGCCTGAGATGAAAGGTTTACATACAGGAGTAATATAAAAAGTTTGAATAGATAGGGAATGTTAAGATTATCAAGTGATTTCATATTAACATGAAGAGTACAGGCTTTAGAAGTAGGCAGGCAATGGAGAGCTCTTCAATGTGACAGATTGAAAATATTTTCATATAGCTAGTCTGGCAATACTACAGGTTACACAATTTTGGGGTTCTTGAGGGACTAATTTGTAGTCTTGAGTGGAGAATGAGAAATGCTTGGGGAAAAAATGATGAAAGTAATTACAAGAAAAAGGCCATCAGGAAGACATTAATAAGAACCAGCCCATATGTCTACTTTCCTGATCTCTACAAAACCTTTATGAGAATAATATATGTACGTATCAAGGGCATCTTGAGTAAAAACATGAGAAGGGAAAAGGCAAGCATTTGTAATTGATATTTGGTAATAGACCTGGCTATATCTTTACAGTCACATGATGGACTAAAAGGTACCTAGACCAGAAGATTTTACTGTATTTGTTGAATAAACCCCCCCCCCCAAAACAAACAAACAAACAAACAAAAAATAACCATTTGGTTCAGTAGTACAAATGCAAACTTAGAAGTTCTTCTCTAGAAAGCTGTCTGGCATTCTTATATCAAAATCACACTGAATTCCTCTCAACAAAAGAGATAACATTTGACAAGCAATTGATTATTATTATCAAGCTAGACATAAAACAGGAAGATAAATGTTGCTAAATTTGTTTGTCAATGTTTAGGAAGATATTCAGGGCAAATTCCTAAAGGAAGAGAGACATTTTGTAGATAGTAAAGTCCTCCAGATGCTCCAATTTATGAATGAATTGTGCTGATTCATCAACCCCAAGAATGCTGTGGAGCTTATTAAATAAGATTCAGTCATTAAACAGTTTGGACTAAGTAACCACAAAGGAAGAACCAAGCTAATAAAGAACATCTATTTTCTCAACTATGATAAGGAGTTGGATGAAGAGCCCTATGATGTTGCTCTATCAGCACATATATCATCTACAACTATTGTAGACAGATAATGAAATTGAACCAGAATTGACTATTAGGGAAACCATTAAATGTTTTTTTTTATTTTAATTTTTTTGTTTATTTAGTATTTTATTTTCCCCCAGTTACATGCAAAAACAATTTTTAACATTTGTTCTCAAAACTTTAAGTTGCAAATTCTCTCCCTTCCTCCCTTCCCACCCCACCCCCATTGAGAAGGCAAGAAATTCATTGTAGGTTATACATGGGTAGCTGTGCAAAACATATCTATAATAGTGATATTGTGAAAGAAAACAGACAAAAAAACTTCGAGAAAAATAAAGTTAAAAAAATTATACCTCAATTTGTATTCAGACATCTCAGTTCTTTCTCTGGGGATGGATAGTATTTTTCATCATAATTCCTTCAGAGTTGTCTTGGATTGTTGTATTGTTGAGAATAGCTAAGTCATTCACAGCTGATCATCTTAATATATTTCTGTTACTATTGCTAACTGTATTTCCCTCTATCCTTTTCCTACCCACCCTTCTACCATTTATTCTATTCTCTCTCTTCTTTGACCCTGTTCCTTCTCAAAAGTATTTTGATTCTGACCACCCCTCCCCCAAACTACCCTCCCTTCTATCACCCTACCCCTTCTTTTATCCTCTTCCCTTCCTACTTTCCTGTAGGGTAAGATAGATTTTTATACCTAATTGCATGTGTCTGTTATTCCCTCTTTGAACCAATTCTGACTGAGAGTAAGGTTCACTCACTCCCTCTCACCTCCCCACTCTGCTCCTCCACTGTAATAGCTTTTGTGCCTCTTTTATGTGAGATAATGTACACTGTTCTACCTCTCCCTTTCTCTTTCTCTCAGTACTTTCCTCTCTCACACCTTAATTTTATTTTTTTACATATTATCCCTTCATATTCAACTCATACCTATGCCCTCTGTCTATATATACTCCTTCTAACCACCCTAATAATGAGAAAGGTCTTATGAGTTATAAATGTCATCTTCCCATGTAGGAATGTAAACAGTTTAACCTTATTAAGTCCCTTGTGGTTTCCCTTTCCTGTTTACCTTTTTTATGCTTCTCTTAAGTCTTATATATGAAAATCAGATTTTCTATTGAGCTCTGGTCTTTCCATCAAGAATGCTTGTAAGTCCTCTATCTTATTGAATGATTATTTTTTTCCCCTGGAGGATTATACTCAGCTTTGCTGGCTCGGTGATTCTTGGTTGTAATCCTAGCTACTTTGCACTCCAGAATATCATATTCTAAGCCCTCTGATCCTTTAATGTAGAAGCTACTAAATCTTGTGTTATCCTGACTGTGGCTCCACAGTACTTGAATTGTTTCTTTCTGGATGCTTGCAATATTTTCTCCTTGAACTGAGAACTTTGGAATTTGGCTATGATATTCCTGGCAGTTTTCATTTGGGGATCTCTTTCAGGATGTGATTGGTGGATTCTTTCAATTTTTATTTTACCCTGTGGTTTTAGAAAATCAAGACAGTTTTTCTTGATAATTTCTTGAAAGATGATGTCTAGGTACTTTTTTGATCATGGCTTTCAGGTAGTCCAATAATTTTTAAATTATCTCTCCTATTTTCCAGGTTAGTTGTTTTTCCGAGGAAATATGTCATATTGTTTTCTATTTTTTCCATTCTCTTGAATTCTCATAGAGTCATTAGCTTCCATTTGCTCCATTCTAATTCTTAAGGAATGATTTTCTTCAGTGAACTTTTTGACTTCCTTTTCCATTTAGGCAATTCTGCTTTTTAAGGCATTCTTCTTTTCATTGGCTTTTTGGACCCCTTTTACCATTTGGCTTAGTGTGTTTTTTAAGGTGTTATTTTCTTCAGTATTGTGTGTGTGTGTGTGTGTGTGTGTGTGTGTGTGTGTGTGTGTCTTTTACCAAGCTGTTGACTCATTTATAATTACTTTCTTGCATCACTCTTATTTCTCCTCCCAATTTCTCCTCTACCTCTCTTACTTGATTTTCAAAATCCTTTTCAAGCTCTTCCATGGCTTGAGACCAATTCATATTTTTCTTGGAGGCTTTGAATGTAGGAGATTTGACCTTGTTGTCCTCCTCTGAGTGTGTGTTTTGATCTTCCTTGTCACCATAATAACTTTCTATAGTCAGAGTTTTTTCCTGTTGTTTGCTCATTTTCTCAGACTATTACTTAACTTTTAAATCTTTGTTAAGGTAGGGCTCTGCTTACAGAATGAAGGGCACACTGTTCCAAGCTTCAGGAGCTTTGTGCAGCTGTTTTCAGAGACACCTCCAGGGACCTGCAAGTTCTCAGATCCTTTAAGGTGGTATGATCTAAGGGGGGGCCTTTTACTATTCTCCTCTCCTGTGGTCTTGTCTATGAGTTACCACAAGCACTCTTTTCTGCACTGGAAGTGTGAGGACAGTCCCCCCTCCACTGTGGCTGCAAGCTCTGCTATGTTAATGCTCCTCCTTGCCCTGGGATTGCTACTCAGGACTGTGACCCAGATTCCCTCGAGTATGGGCAAAGTAACAGAGTCCTGCCTCAGTGCTAGGAAAGAGACCCTTGTAATCTCCTTCTGAGCAGTTGTTTGACCCCTATGATGTCTGTGAGCCAGAAGCAGCCATTACCACTGCTGATTTAGTCACTCCCAAAGCCTGCTCCTGGTCTGCTGGAGCCAGGGCTGTGCTGGTGCAATCTGTGCTGAACTGTGCTCCACTCTCACCCAGGTGTGACAGACCTTTCCTGTTGACCTTCCAAGTTGTCTTGGCCTGGAAATTTGTTTCATTCCATCTTTTTGTGGGTTCTGCTGCTCTAGAATTTCTTTAGAGTTATTTTTAGAAGAATTTGGAGAGATTTGGGGGAGAGCTCAGGCGAGCCCCTGCCTTTTTTACTCTGCCATCTTGGTTCTGCCTCCCCATTTAATGCTTTTTAATGACCTCAAGTAACTCCCTGAAATAGAGGATCACATTTAAAAAAGCCCCCACCAATATTCATCCAGTGATGTTATATACCTAAAAAACTAAACCCAGTCTAAAACACTAGGCATTAATTAAGCTCTTATTATATGTTGTGCAAAGCACTGTGCTAAGTGGTAAAGATACAAAGACAAAACAAAAAGTTCCTGCCCTCAAGGAGCTCATGTTATACTGAGGAAGATATAGCAAATAACTGTATATACAATAATCTGAGGCAGGAGTAAATATTAATAAATTAGGAGATAGGGAGGGGGAAACAGGTGAGGCTCCCTGTAAGAGGTGAATGAACGAAGGCTTGAATGAAACCATGGATTCCAAGTGGCACAGCTGAAGCAGGAGGGAAACCCAGGCATAGGGGACAAATCCAGTGACAAAGGACAGAGATGGGAGGGGGAATGCCAAGTTTAAGGCAAAGAAAGTAGGGCTGTTTGATTGGAATGTATATTTCAAAGTACAGTGGTGTGAAATAAGGCAGGAAAAGTAGACTAGAGTCTGATGGTAAAAGGCTTTAAATGGCAAACTGTCAAGCATGCAACAACAGTTTTTGAATAATAATAATTATTTTTTTAATTTTTAGGCAATTGGGGTTAAGTGACTTGCCCAGGGTTACACAGCTAGTAAGTGTCAAGTGTTTGATCTGACGGTGGATTTGAACTCAGGTCCTCCTGACTTCAGGGCCAGTGCTCTATCCACTGTGCCACCTAGCTGCCCCTAGTTTTTGAATAATTAAATCTGTAGTTCACCCAAAAGGAAATGGAGAGTGTGGGTAGTCTGTAGGATATTAGAAAAGAAAAATTTTGTAGGAGAACAGAATGTAAAAAATAGCATTAGAAAATATCTATCTGGAAAAGGTGGCAGTCTGGTTATCTAGCAAGAGCAAAGAATAACTTTGGGGTGGGGCAGCCAGTCAAGAGATTTGGAGGATTCTGAAGGACATGCATAAAAGTCACAGAAGATGAGAAAGAATAGATGGGTTGCAATCTGCATTGTTGAAAGAAACACTCATATTGATAAGCTCATAGATCCATCAAAGTAAGCCTGATAATGATATCTAGGGTCAGTTGGAAGTGAGGAAAAAATACAATTGTAGGGTCCACATAAAGAGCTAATATGAAAAGTTGGGGGATAGGGAAAACACAATTTTTATTAAGAAAGTATCAATAGGACTTGGGTAAATGGGAATGATGGAAACTATAGAGTCAGAGATGATGTCTCACTTCCTCTCCTCTCCTCTGATCTTGACGTTGTATTTCTGAAAAAGACACAGGAGCAAGTGGGAGTAACAGAAGCACTAGGTAAAGAGGTCTGGACACCATAACCAGTTAGCCAAATGCATTTATGAGTTATTAAGTTATTAAGCCTGGTGCTGAGAGTAACTGGAAGAAAAGCAAAAGAGCCAACAAGAAACAATTCAGGTTGCTGAGGCTTCAAGCGATTTTGACTCCCATTTGATTGGTGAGCTAGAGAAGCAATTTTATTTTTAGTCCATGAGTCTCAGAAGAAAAGCAAAGGGGCCTTAACCATCTTCCTCACTTTCCCTTTCAGTCCTGGAATTTGAGATGGGCTCTGTTTCTTTGTATTTGGGATTTTCCTCAACTGTACCTGATCATCTGAGAAAGTAACAGAAACAAGACTAGGTGATGATTACACTGTCCCCTGCCCCCATCATACTTCATCTGGAGTTGTATAGATTTTTGTTTTTGTTTTGAGTGCTTATTTTATATTGATAAACAAGAGAGTGTCCAGAGGTAGGAAATCAGTATGGTGGTACCCATTGGATCTATGCTATATGATGACTGGTTGAAGGGACTTATCCTATTTTGTCAGGAGAAGAAATGAAGCGGAGGAGATATAATAGCCATCTTCAAGTATTTGAAGGAATGACCTGTGGAGAAGAGATTATACTCGTTCTGTTTGGGTCCCAAAAGCAGAAGCAACAGATCAAAGTTGCAAAGAAGCCAATTGAGAACCTCATAAACAAATGAAGAAAAGCAGAAATGTCAAACACATCATAATTGTGTTTAATGAAATGCAATAAAAATTATATCAATACCCATGAAATAAATGAATAAAATTCATAAAAAATTAAATAACTTAATCCAAATGAATGGGTTTGTCAAAGAACAAATCATAAAATCAATCAATAGTTTCATTTATGTTAATGACAACAATGAGACAAATACCAAAATTTGGAGCATGCAGCCAAAATAGTCCTGGAAGAAATATGTCTAGACACTTCCATTGATAAAAGAGAAATAACAGACTAACATATTGGGCACACATTTAAAAAAATAAAAACTGGAAAATAAAAAAAATACAAAATAAATACCAAAACAGAAGTCCAGAAAAGCCAAAGAAGAAATTTGCAAAATTGAAAGCAAAAAAATGAATTAATAAATAAAATGCTATTTTTGGCTTAAGTAAATTATATTAAAAAGACAAATTACAGGTATAAAAATGAAAAGGTGAATTCACAACAAGGAAAGAAACTATTTGGAACTATTTTGTCCAATGATATGCCAATAAAATTGACCTAAATTATACACACACACACACACACACACACACACACACACACACACACACACACACACCACACATATATGGATAGATATACATATTTATGTGTATATACAGATATATGCATATATAAACATATACAGACACATATACATATATATGTATATGTATATCCATAGATTAAAAGAACACAAACTAGAGAGCTTATATAATGCATACTTAGAAAATGAAACCAAGCAAGCAACAAATGAACTCCCAGAGGTGGGGGTGGGGTGGGGAGGAAAAACATGACCATATAGATTTATAAGCAAATTCTATCACACATTTAAAGAGCAAAAATTTCAATATTATAGAAACTACTTGAAAAAATAGGAAAAGGGTGTGGGGGCAGAGCCAAGATGGTGAAGAAAAGACAGCGACTCACCTGAGCTTTCCAAAATTTCCCTCCAGATAACTTCAAATAACACCTCAAAATGAATTCTGGAGCAACAGAACCCACAAAAGAAAGGGGTAAGATAATTTTCCAGTACGAGACAACTCAGAAGTTTGGCAGGAAAGGTCTGTCACACTGGGGTGAGAGTGCAGCACAATCCAGTGCAGGCCATGCTCCAGCAAACCAACAGGAGGCCTTGCGGATGACCAGATCTCTCAGTCCACAAACAATAAGGGGGTCAGACAACTGATCAGGAGATTACAGGGGTCCCTTTGCTGGCACTGGATGTAGGACTCTGTTGTATTCCCCATACAGGGACCTAGGTCACAGCCCTAAGATGAGGAGGAGCACTATCATACCAGAGCTTGTGGCCCAAGGGGAGTAGGAACCCTGCTTATAGTTCGAGGAGGGAAAACAGTGCTTGTAGTCATTCACAGACCAGAGCACAGGCCAGGTGAGCAGAGGTGAGTAGTAAACATACCTCTCCTTAGATCATACCACCTTAGAAGAACTGAAAACTTACAGAGCCTGAGAACTAGCTCTGAAAACAGTTGTACAAAATCCCTGAAGCTTGGGACAATGCCCCTAGGGAGTTAAAAGTCAAGAAATAGACTGAGAAAATGAGCAAACAACAAAAAGAGAATCTGATCACAGAAAGTTACTATGTTTACAAGTAAGATCAAAACACAAACTCAGAAGAAGACAAACACATCAAAACTACCATATCCAAAGCCTCAAAGAAAATTATGAATTGGTCTCAGGCATAAAAACAATTTCTGGAAATGCTTAAAAAGAATTATAAAAATAATAGAGGCAGAGGAAAAGTTGGGGGGAAAAATGACAGTGATGCAAGAAAATCATTAAAAAAGAATCCATAGGTTGGTAAAGGACGGACACACACACACACACACACACACACACACACACACACACACACCCTGGAGAAAAAAGCACGTTAAAAAACAGAATAGGCCAAATGGTAATAAAGAAGAGACAAACTCTTTAAAAAGTAGAATTGGCCACATGGAAAAAGAAGTACAAAAATTCATTGAAGAAAAGAAATCTTTTTTTTTTTTTTGCTTTTTGCTAGGTAATTGGGGTTAAGTGATTTGCCCAGGGTCACACAGCTAGTACATGTTGTGTGTTGTGTGTCTGAGACTGGATTTGAACTCAGGTCCTCCTGACTTCGACGCCAGAGCTCTATCCACTGTCCCACCTAGCTACACCAAAAAGAAATCTTTAAGAAGTAGAATTAGTCAAATGAAAAAGAAGGTAAAAAGCTCACTAAAGAAATTATTTAAAAATTAAAATTGAGCAAATGGAAGCTAATGACTCCATGAGACTTTAAAAAACAACAAAACAAAGTCAAAAGAATGAAAAACAAAACAGAAGAAAATGTGAAATATCTCATTGGAAAAACAACTGACCTTAAAAATAGATCCAGGAAAGATAATTTAACAATTATTGGACTACCTGACAGCCATGATGAAAAAGAGCCTAGAAATCATACTTCAAGAAATTATAAAGAAAATTGTCCTGACATTCTAGAACCAGAGGATAAAAGAGAAATTGAAAGAATCCACCAATCACCTCCTGAAAGAGATCCCCAAATGAAAACTCACAGGAATATTACAGCTAAATCCCAGGGCTCCCAGGTCAAATAGAAAAAATTGCAAGCAACCAGAAAGAAACAATTTAAACATTATGGTCAGGATAACACAAGATTTAGCAGATTTTACATTAAAAGGTCAGAGGGCAAAATAGCTAGGATTACAATTAAGAATCACCTTCCTAGCAAAACCAAGTATAATTCTTCAGGGCAAAAATGGATTTACAGAGGACTTTCAAGTATTCCTAAAAAGACCAAAGCTGAATAGAAAATTTGACATTTTAAACAAAAGATTTAAGAGAAGCATAAAAAAGTAAATAGGAAAGATAAATTATAAAGAATTCAATAAGATTAAACTGTTTGCATTCCTACGTGGGAAGGTCATACTTGTAACTCCTAAAAACTGTCATTATTAGTGCAATTAGAAGGAGTATATGTAGACAGAAGGCATGGGTCTGAGTTGAATATGATGGGATGATATCTAAAAAAATAAATTAAATGATAAGAAAGAGAAATCCTCTGGCAGAAGGGAGAAGGGAGAGATAGAAGGGGGCAAATTATCTCACATGAAAGAGTCAAAAAAAGAACTTTTACAGTTGAGAAGAAGTTGAGGTTGTGGAGGGGAAGCGCTTGAACTTGACTCTCATTGGAATTGGCTCAAAGAGGGAATAACATACACACTCAGTTGGGTATAGAAATCTATCTCACCCTACAGGAAAGTAGGAGGGGAAGAGGATGAGAAAAGTGGGTGGGGCGGGGAGCTAATAGAAGGGAGGGCAGATTTGGGGAAACAGCAGTCAGAAGCAAAACACTTGAAGATGGACAGGATGAGGAGAGGATGAAATGAGAGAGTAGGATAAATAGGGGAGAAAATAGAATGAAGGGAAATACACAGTAATCATAACTGTGAAAAAGTTTTACAGCAAGTTTCTCTGATAAAGGCTTCATTTCTCAAATATATACAGAATTGAGTCAAATTTTATAAAAAAAATAAGAGCCATTCCCCAATTGACAAACGATCAAAGGATATGAACAGGCAGTTTTCAGGCAAAGTTATCAAAGTTTTCTATAGTCATATAAAAATGCTCTAAATCACTATTGATAGTAGAAATGCAAATTAAAACAATTCTGAGCTACCACCCCATATCTATCAGATTGGTTAATATGACAAAAAAAGGAAAATGACAAATGTGGAAGGGTGTGGGAAAAATTGGGACACTAATCCATTGTGGATGGACTTGTTAACTGATTCAACCATTCTGGAGAACAATTTGGAACTATGCCCAGAAGGCTTTAAAACTATGCGTATACCCTTTGACTCTTCATTACCAATACTAGGTTAAAAAGGAAAAGAATCAATAAGTACAACAATATTTATAGCAGCTTTTTTTGTGGTGGCAAAGAATTGGAAACTGAGGGAATGCCTATAAGTTGGGGAATGATTGAAGAAGTTGTGGTAAATGATTGTGAAGGAATACTATTACAGGAAATGATGAGCAGGATGCTCTCAGAAAAACCTGGAAATACTTACATGACCTGATGTAAAGTGAAATGAGCAGAATCAAGAGAATATTGTACACAGTAACAGCAATGTTGCACGGTGATTGACTGTGAATGCCTTGGCTACAATCAGCAATTCAGTTATCCAAGACAATTCCAAAAGATTTATGATGAAAAATGCTATCCATCTCCAGAGAAAGAACTGATGGAGTATGAATGCAAATCAAAGCATACTTTTTTTTTACTTTTCTTTTTTTTCTGTGTGTGTTTTCTTTCAGAACATGACTAATGTAGAAATATGTTTTACATGACTACACATATATAATTTATCAAATTGCTTTCCTTCTCAGTGGTGGGGAGGAGAAGGAGAGAAGGTTAGAATTTGGAGCTCAAAATTTTAAAAAAGAATGTTAAAATTGTTTTTCCATGTAATTGAGGAAAACTAAAATTTTAAATAAAAATTTTAAAAAATAAAAGAAAAATAGGAAAAGAAAAGATCCTCCGAGGCATCTAGGTGGCATAGCAAATAAAGCACTGGGCCCGAAGCCAGAAAGATCTGAGTTCAAATCTATTCTCAGATACTTACTAGCTCAGTGACCCTGGGTAAATCACTTAACTGTTTGTCTCAGTTTCCTCATCTGTAAAATGGGGATAAAAAGAGTACTTGCCTTCCAGAGTTGTCTAAAGGATAAAATGGGATATTTGTAAAATGTTTTGTAAACTTTAAAATGCTATATAAATGCAAGCTATTATTGTATGATCTTTATATCTAAACCAGGAAGAATTTACCCAGATAAAGAAAATGTAGACCAATAACTAATGAATATTGATGGATAAAATTTAAACATAACATTAGCAAAGAGAATACAGCAACATATCACAAAGATTATGCAGAATTTCAGGCTGAATTTATACCATGAATGCAGGGTTGTTCAATATTAGGGAAACTATAATATAATTGACCATATTAATAACAAAAACAACCAAAAAACCCTTATGATTACATGAATCAATGCATAAGAAGGCTTTGACAAGACAATACCTATTTCTGTTTTTAAAACTTTAGAAAGCACATAATTAGCTAACCTTTCCTTAACATAAGTAATATCTATCTAAAACAAAAACAAAAGCCAATACTATTTGTAATAGAGTTGAAGTAAAAGGCCTTCCCAATAAGATCAGAAGTAAAACTAGGATGTCCTTTCTTACCATTATTATTCAATACAGTGCTAGAAAAACTACCTATGATAATTAGACAAGAAAATGAAATTGAAGGTGCAAGCATTGGCAACAAATTTATCACTTTTTGCAAATGATGTGATAGTACCTCAGAGAACTTCATTGATTGTAAAGAGTCAAGTAAACAAACTATATTAAAACAATTAACAGCTAAAGCAAAAAATAAAATAAGCCCACACAAACCATGGGTATTTTTCTATGTTAAGAAAAATATCAAATGGGAAAACATAGAAAGAAAATTTCCATTTAAAATAACCACAGAAAATATATAACACTTGGGAGTCTACCAGGTAAGACACACAGGAAATATATGAACAAAACTACAAAACATTCTTTACGCAAATAAATACAGATTTAAATAATTGGAAGAATACTAATTGCTCATTAGTATGCTGAGCCAATATAACCAAAATGACAAAACTACCTAAACTGATTTATTATTCAGTGTCACAGCAAACTACCAAAGGCTTATTTTGTAGAACTAGTAAAAATAATGACAAAATTTATCTAGAGGAACAAAAGGTCAATACTTTCAAGGAAATTAATATTTTTTTTTTAGGCAATTGGGGTTAAGTGACTTGCCCAGGGTCACACAGCTAGTAAGTGTCAAGTGTTTGGTCTGAGGCCAGATTTGAACTCAGGTCCTCCTGACTTCAGGGCCAGTGCTCTATCCACTGCTCTACCTAGCTGCCCCAAGGAAATTAATTTTTTTAAAAAACTGGGGAAAAGAGGGTCTAGCAATACCAAATCTCAAACTATACTACAAAACAGTAATCATCAAAACTATTTGATAAAGTTTGTTCAGTGGAAAAGATTAAGTTCATAATATACAGAAGCAAACAAGCACATCAGCCTAGTATTTGATAAATCCATAGAGCCCAACTGTTGATGTAAGAACTCAGTATTCAACAAAAACTTCTGGGCAACCTGGAAAGCAGTCTTGCAGAAATTAAGTCTAGACCAACATCTCACATGATATACTGATAAGCTACAAATAGGTGACATAGGCATAAAAGGTAACTGTGACTTAGACATAAACTAACATCATTTAGAGGAACAAAAAAGAAATCACTTGTCACATTTATGGATGAAGAAAGAGTACATGAACAAACAAGAAATAAAGAAGGTGTCAGAAGGTAAAATGGATAATTTTGGTTACATAAAATTAGAAAGGTTTTTTTTTGCACAAAGTTCAATGCAGCTAAAATTAGAAGAGAAGCAATAAATAGGAAAATCTTGCAAGTTTCTCTGATGAAGATCTCATTTCTAAGACACATAGGGAATTCATTCAAATTTGTAAGAATAAGAACCATTCCCCAGTTGTGATAAATGTTCAAAGGAAATGAAGAGGTTATTTTCAGAGGAAGAAATCCTAGCTAATAATAGCTATATGAAAAAAATGTTCTAAGTTACTAATAATTAGAGAAATGAAAATTTAAACAAATCTGAGGTACTACCTCATACCCATTTGATTGGTAAAGTTGACAAAAAAGGAAAATGACTAATGTTAGTGAGGCTGTGGGGGGCAGGGAAGATACTCTAACACACTTTTAGTGGAGCTATGAACTGGTCCAGCCATTCTGGAAAGCTATTTAGAACAATGCCCCCAAAGCTAATAAACTACATATCCTTTCAAGTACCAATATCACTACTAGGTCTGTGCCCTGAGGAAATCAACGAAAGAGGCAAGAGGACCCTTATGTGCAAAAATATCCATAGCAGTTCTATTTGCAGTGGCAAAGAATTGGAAATGAAGGGGATGCCCATTAAAACGGGGAATGACTGAACAAAGTACATGAATGTGATGAAATAATAATGTGCTGTAATAAATGGTGAATAGGATGGTTTCAGAAAAACCTGGAAAGATTTGTGTGAACTGATACAGAATGAAGTAAACAGGGCTGGGAGAACAATTTACACAGTGATGATATTATGAAAGCCATTTGCCTTTGAAAGTCTTAGAAACTCCCTGATAGAGAAATGATAGCCTCAGAATGAAGATTGAGACATACATTTTTAAACATGGTCAGTGTGGACATTTGTTTTGATTGATTATACATGTATCCAACAGGAAATTTCATTTTTCTTGTTTTCTCAAAGTGGCAGTGAGGCATGAGGGTGAGGGAAAAATAGGAGGAAAAGAAGTTGAATCTTCATTTGAAGAAATAATTAAGAATAAAATAAAAACAGAATCTGACTTAGGTTTGAAGTCAGGTACAATTTCCTAACAATAAGAACTGTCCAAAGGTAGAATGGACTGCCTAGAAAGGTGGCTCACCCATTTTGGAATTCAAGCAGAAGCTGGATCACCACTTTTCAGGTATATTATGGTGGGAACCCTTTTAGTGTATGAATTGAACTAGGTAGCTACTGAAGTCCCTTTAATTATCTGATTCTGAGATGATGGGAGGTAAAATTTTCCACATAGGAATGTTTAGTCTAGTACCCTTTTCACTTTATTCTATGCATAATCAACCTTGTAATCAAAGCATGCCAAATCTATGAATGTAGTGGGAAGTGTATTGAGAGAAAACAACATATAAAAATATATAGAGTAGTCATGCTAGGTAGAGGTCACAAATTTTATATTTTAATATCTTGAGCAATAATTTATTTCATGTGTTGGATTAATTTTATATCTAGCCAGTGAAGAGTCAATGGAAGTAACTTCAGTAGCACTTGCAGGGACTTGTGGTAAGATCAGTATGCATGTTTTTATGCTCATTATACTCTTATGGCTAGTGGGGATAATGTAACCTCTTAAGAGTCATCTATCTTGGTACATCAGATTGATTTTTCTTTTTGACTCGGTAAAGAGGCCATTGTCTGCCTCATTTCTTACCTAGCCTTAATCACTTACTCAGTCAAACTGAGACACATTAAAGACCTTGGCTTAAAAAGGCCAAGGTTTCCCACTGCATCCAGGGCCATCTCCAGTCGTCCTGATCTATATCTCCTCACTGGACCCAGATGGCTCTGGAGGAGAAAGTGAGGCTGGTGACTTTGCACAGCCCTCCCTCACTTAAATCCAATTCACTGGCATGTCTCAGCATCACCTGCCTCATGTCGTGGTCCTCTTCGAGAATGAAGGAACAAACGACAGCAATAACAACAATCTTGGTGTATACACTGAGGAGAGAATAACTGACTGGGTCTGGGCTGATGACTCAGGTAGAACACCATCCAGTGGGCAATTCTGATACTGTATTCCATAGCTGCATGATAAACACAGTGACAACCTACCACATTCACAGACTTAATAAGGGTAGCATTCAAGCTGTACAACCTGGGGGGCAGAATCATATTTACAACTCTCCTTAGGCTGACAGAGGGACTGGAAAAGGAAAAGCAGTCAGAAAAGAATAAGGAGAATTAATGAAATATCTTAACATGGCAACCGAAAAAGTAGAAAGTACCATGAATTACAGATGTGGTCAACAACGTTAAATGTTGCAGTGAGGTCAAGCCAGACTGTCTGGGATTCAGTTCCATTTGATTGAGCATGGGGCTGAGAGAATCAACAAGCAATAACTACTTCCTCAAGGACTTGATTAGAGGCAGAGTAGTAGAAGTAGAAGAGCAAGTGTGCTGATAATCGGCTTGACTTGGAGGAACAGATAGAACAAGTCTGCATAAGTCCTTGTTCCCAAATCAGACTTTATCTGAAATGTTCACGCAGGGGCTGAGTGAACAACCGTAAGGTTATACTGCAGATGTAATTTCTGCATGAGGTGGGAGGTGGCCTTTAGTGACTTCAAACATTCCTTACCATGCTAAGATTTTAATGCTGCAGACACATACTTTAATTTAAATCCAATAAAACCTATAGGTTTTGTGCACCTTTGCTCCTAAAGAATGATTAAAGTGGGCAAGTTAAAGTAGGTAGGGCAACGTTCCCTAAACCACATATTCTTTTTGTTGCTGTTTGGTCATTTTTCAGTCATTGCTGAGTTTTCGTGACCCCATTTGGGGTTTTCTTGGCAAAGATACTGGAATGGTCTGCCATTTTCTTCTTCAGCTCATTTTACAGGTGAGGAAACTGAGGCAAACAGAGTGAAGTGACTTGCACAGAGTCACATAGTTAGTAAGTGGTCTGAAGCCAGATTTGAACTCATGAAGATGAGTCTTCCTGACCCTATGCCTGGCTCTCTATCCACTGCACCACCTAGCTACACTCATGCAACCTTACAAAAAGTTATGGGATGATAGCAACAGGAGAGGAGGTATCCACAGATAAACAGATCCAATACAACACCTCATAGCCCATGTCTCTCATTGAGTCCTATTCTAATTGTGTGGTGACCTTACTTTTACACACACACACACACACACACACAGAGTGTATTTTCCTCTTTGTCCACCACTTTCACTCTAGACTTCACTGAAGCCACACTTCTCTTGAGTATTTCTTCAAAATCTCATCTAAGTAGATAGATATAAAGTAGTGCTTTCTTTTCTCACCTCTCACTTTCAGGAAATGCCATCTACACACAAATTAAACTTATTCATTTTCAGAACATTTTACTTGTCACCATTTACGTATTCCACTTCTAATCTATGTATTCTCTCCAAAGTATGCCTGGTCATTCTTTTATACATTTGTTCTCATCAACATTTTTGTTTTGGATTGTAAATTCTTTTTATGTTTTGTGTGTTAACAGGCAACAAAACATGGTGCGTGCAGGGCCCTTAATAAACACTTACAGGTGTGAACAATTCCAGGTGGGAGGGCTTCGTATTTATCTTCCAGACCAGTGTTAGTTGAAGACGCAAAAAGAGGAAAGTGGGAATCCCTCTGGGCACTTCAGATGCAGATACCTCAAAAGTTTTCACACCTCTTGCTCTACAAGCAATTGCGTCTTTACGAATGTGGACTTTCATTCAAAAGAAATGACACAACCTTCCTTCTACAGTAACTCATTCCTTTAGAGTAAAGCAGTTTTGATTTGCCCCAAGCTCTCAACTCGGGCTACTGTTAGCCCAGTATTCTTGCCTGACTCTCTGAAGGTTTGTTTCCATCTGCCCCTCTGGAGAGGAGAACCTCTGTGCCTTTGGGACTGGGTCGGAAGGTCACACACCCCAGTCTCTCACTCAGTAGGACGCAGTCCCCTTACCTTCCCACCACTTCTTGGCCTCAAGAACTACTACCCAGACAAATAGAGCAGGAGGAGAGGAGTCCTCTTAATTAGAACCACACCTGGTCTCTCCTTTTGGACTTTTTTTTTTAATTCTTCCGGAGGGGGAGGGGTAGCTTTGTAAGGAGTTGGGAGGGATGCCAGTGTTGCCCCTCCCCCACTTCCCAAAGGTACCTACTGCCCCCAGGCCCAGCCCTATGGGGCGTTTAGGCTTAGTCTCGCCCCCTGATCCCCCGTGCTAGGTGCTAGTCCCACACCTGCCCACACGGCCCCAGGGCTTCATTAGGAGCCTCCTCTGCAGCACTATAGAGAAGAGGAGGAGAGAGACTGGGCGAGGGGAGCTTCGGATGATGGAGCCAACTGCAGGAACTACCAAGGAGCCCCGGAGTGAGCGAGGTGGGGACAGGGGAGTGTAAGAACGAGGGGGAGTGGGTGGGAACGAGGTGGGGAGGTGAAAAGAGTGGGAAATGGAGAACTCGGGACAAGTGACCAGAACAAGAGGACCTCCCTGGTGATAGGGAAGAGGAAGCTCTTTTCAGTATCCTCTAGGGCTCAAGCAAAGGACTACGGTCGGGTAGGTAAATGAGGTGGAAAGATAGGGACAGTTACCTTTCCTTTTAATATTTCTATCCACAAGTGGCACAGGACCCAATAACTTAGCAGAGTTAGTCTGGCTTTGAGTAAGGCTCATTTTCCCTTTCCTTTGGATCCTTTCATATCCTTACCTTCACCACCTGACCATTTCTCCCTTCTCTTCTCCTTCCCCAATCATAACCTCTTTGTGTAATAAAAGATTCCCTATAAAGATTAGGAGGTTCAAAGAGAGATAGGTACTCCCAAGGCAGAGCCACCTTCCTAAATGAGCCCTCAAGACTCACCTTGTGAGGGGCAGTGGATAGAGCACCGGCCCTGAAGTTGGGAGGACCTGAGTTCAAATGCAGCCTCAGACCAAACACTTGTCACTTACTAGCTGTGTGACCCTGGGCAAGTCACTTAACCCCAATAGCCTAAAAAAAAAAAAGACTCACCTTGTGAAGTTAGTCATGTCTACATCCCCACAGGCCAGAAGGCTCAAAAAGAGAAGCTGACTGTGGGGCCAGAGAGGGAGGTGTTGTTCTGGGGTCCAGTACCCCCAGTCCAAGATGCCCAGAGTGAGGAGCTACTACTGTCCTGTATTGTCTCGGTGGGAGGGAGGGGGAGTCACAGAAAGCTCCTAGGGAGCTGGCTGGAGCTGACGTCTGTATGGGAAATGAATCTAGGGCACCCATCCTCTCTCCTAAGAAATGGGATTGTACCCCTGCCTGAATCACAGAAGTTCCCAGAATTGGTGGGTGGAAATATTCTCCAAATGGGTGAGGTAGAACTGGAGAAGAAGGTTTACCCTCTGGTCCTATAGAGACAGAATGACCCTGAATACCCCAAGACCATCAGATCAGGTCTCATCTCATGGGACCGGTGGGGCCCCAGACCCAGGTGCTACCACCCAACCCTTGGTGCAGTGTGGAACAGGCAAAGGGGCTTGCCATTTGACAGCCCTGCTCAGCACAACTGCAGCAGGGGAGAGCAGCCAGAATGCAACCAGGAAGAAGGAGCCCCCAGACACACCTCCACAAGTCCGGAAAAAGACCCGTACCCTTTACCGTACAGGTGAGTCCAAACAGATTTTACTTCCCCAGAGGGTAAGAAATCTTAATTTCACTTCATTTGGGGGTGGGTAAGCCTAGATCAAGAGTGTAACTCTAAGGGACGTGGTTACTTTGTGACCTAATCTTTCCTGCCTCTAGCATCCCAGATGTTCCTATACCTCTTCCGTACCATGGGTGAGGAGTAGGCCATTTCAGATGTTAATTTTAAGGGAACAGGAAATTTCATCCTGATAGTGGGATGGTCAGGACGTCGACTACATCTATGGACACAGAAGGGGATCATCCTAACCTTATTAGCTGATGCAACTAAGCTTCCTGTTTTCAAGGCTGGATCAGACAATTGTGTAAGGATTGTAGTGTCATAGACAGCCTCATACAGTAGGGCACTGGCCTGAGAATCGGGAGACCTGTATTCTGCATCCAGCTTTGTCATTAACTAGTTGCATAATTTTATAAGTCGCTTATATGTTTATAACATGTGATAAGTTAATTTTTTATGTATGGGCCTCAGTTTCCTCAGCTGTAAAATGAATAGTTTGGACTTAATTACATCTTTTCACCCTTTATATCCTACGATTCTCTCCTTCTCCAAATCAGTGATTCTCAGTTTCTAGTATGGATCTTCTTTCTTCTTCCAGACCAGTTGAAAGAGCTGGAGAAGATGTTTCAGGAAGACCATTACCCTGACAGTGACAAACGCCGGGAGATTGCCTTGGCTGTGGGGGTTACACCCCAGCGCATCATGGTGAGGGAAGGTAGAGAAAAATTCACTCATCTGCAAACTAGCAGGGGCAGAGGGGAAGGAGTTGTTTCTATAATAGAGTAGATATATACTTTAGATTTGGGTAAACCTCAGATATGGTGCTATCTCTAATTTTCTCGCATTTCTCTGTGTCCTTTCTTGTCTTTGTCTGTTAGTCTCTGACCCTCTGTGTCTTCCTCTTCCAGGTGTGGTTTCAGAATCGAAGAGCAAAGTGGCGGAAAGTAGAGAGACTGAACGCAAAGGGAAACAAGACCAACCTGGAAGCACCTGTCCCTCCGACTGCCCCTTCGGACAGTCATCTTGGGTAAGAGTTCTTTTTGATCTCTATCACTTCTAGAGGAAGCAAGAACTCCCTTTCCCGGTACTGGGGAACTGAGCCTAGACCTTGAAATCAAGGCTTTAGTTGTTCATTTGTTCTGTCCCCAGCTCTGCCCCTGAGCTCCCATCCCCTCAACCCATAGTCATGGAGCCAGGAAACTTCACTAATGAGCTGGTGCCTCCACCTGCCACTTTTCCTCCAGGTGAGTTACCTTCTTGCAGGAAGGGGACATGGGCCCAAGAGGGGAATTTATATTTGGGATGGTTGGCAATCATGAGGAGTCCTCTCCCAAAGCACTATTCCATGTGAAATTGTCATGGGTAAAGACCCAGAATAGTCATCCATTGCAGTCCATCACTTCAGTCCCCTTGCATCTCAGCATCCTCAGACGTGTTCATCATTCCCCTACCTGTGTATATGTGGGTTTTTTTCTCCTTAGAGTCTAACCTACTACTGACATGTGACCAGCCAATGACTTTGAGTCAACACAATGATGAGGCTCAAAGAGGAGAGGTAGCTCCTCTCCTCCTTAGCCCTCCACCTGTCCGAAGGGCCAGCCTTCCCTTGACCTTGGGTCCTGCTCACACCCCACACCTGGTACCCCTCCTGCTGGAAACACCCAATAGTGGTTTTATCTCTAAGGATGGCTCCTATGGATCTTGGGAAACAAGGTATGAGGGATATTGGAAGACAAGGGGGATTCTTAAATGATAGAAGAGGAGAAGGATGCTACGGGTCATGGGGCAGAGCAAATGGTACTTACGGACTAAGTAAAGGAAAGCCTCTAAATCAGAAAGTCTCCTGAGATCTGAGTACTCACAATTGGGGAAGAGTGAAGGAAATATAATCAGAGAGGATGAGCCACTAGAGAGAGCTATGAAATAAAGAATGAAATCACTGCAGGGGTAGAAGTAGAGAAAGAAGGTGGGGTTCAGGTCAGAAAAAGTGTTTTAGTGTTAAGAACCTCGATCACAAAGTCAGGCCTAAGGTCAAGTTTTTGCTTTCATATTTATTAGCTTTTTGACCAGGGACAAATCACTGGAGCCTTTATAGAATCGAGTTCCCCATTTGTAAAATGGGGACAATGATATTTATCTTCCTCACAGAGTTGTTACAGGGAAAGAAAGCACTAAGCTGCTATGTTAAAGGTGATGGTTGTTTCTATTATTCTCATGTATTGAATCAAGCTATATTACCCTGACACATTGCCCTTCTTGTTTCCCCAGCATTAACCCACCAAATGCTTACAACTATTCTGAGCAAATGGAATCCCAGTATCATCATCAAGGCAACCAGTCCAGAGCCTTCCAGCTCTCCCACTATCCCCAGCACCAGCTCTTCCACCAATCCCAACACCACCTACCCCAGTTCCATCCTTTCTCCTTTCCTCTCCCCAGCACACTGACCCCCCCTCCACCAGGAGACTCTAATGCTGCTGCCCTCCTTGCATTTTCCTATGGTCGTGATGGAGAGACCTCAACAGGATTGTTTTCAGGTACTCCAGTGGGGCAGTTTCTGTTGCAGCAGCCTACTGGGAGCTTGGGTGAATGAGAGGATAGGAGGAAAGGATAGAATTTGGAAGCAGAACTAGGGGGAAATGAGGAATCAGGAAGAGTAGAAATTGTGATCATTATCTGTAAAGAGGGATGATGAGGCTAAGAATATGGGGTTTGGAATAAAGAAGGAATACTTGAGGAGGTCATTTTCCTTTTCCCTAATACCCTTCCCAAAGGCACCTAAGTGGAAAAGTAGTTAAGATATTATCTTGAAGTCAGAAGACCTCAGTTTGAATTCTACCTTGGATATTAACTATGTAACTCTGAGCAAATTACTTAACCTCTGTTTACTTCAGTTTTCTCTTCTATAAAATGGGAATAATAATAGCATATATAATAGCAATCTTACAAGGTCATTATGAGGATCAAATGAGGATGTATATAAAGTTCTTTATTAAACTATTATTATTGTTATCATACCTTGCTGACTTTAGGCCGTTCTTTGTATTTTTTTCCCCATAAGGTTGTGTAGACCCTAGTCAGATGTCAGTTATGTAAACATCTATTTTTCTGTTATCTTTCATGTCAAACCCTGGGCATGATAATCCTTGCTGGGATTTAGAATTGGTGATGGAGGAACCCCCCCCCCCCCAACCAAGGGTCATCTTCTTTCTTTTCTAGATCTTTAGTATTTAATAATGTATAGGCTATTTCCTGTCCTTATTTATATCAGGGTTTTCAGAGCTTTGGGTTTCTAAGGGCAGGGGCTCATCATTGTTGGAATTCATAGTATTGGGGGAATATACAATTCCAGGTTAGGTCTCTAACCCAGTAATTACAGCTAGACCTCTTTCCAGAGTACATATTTAAACTAGTAGGTTCATGTGGCCTGACTGTCTGACCTGTTTCTGAATGTTTGGATACCCTCAGGTCCACTCACATCCCTACAACCTATTCCTTGGAATGATCCCTGTTTGCCAGAGCTGTCATTCCCGGGTTCACTCTGCTCCCAGAACTTTGGGCACCACTCTGGAGGAGGGAGCTACATACCTGACCTGGCTGCCCATGTCTTGGAGAAGCAGTCTTCACCAGGCTTCATCCAGCTTCTTGGAGGGTCTAAAACAGGCACTGGGCTGCTCGAGACTCAGGAAGAACTATCTTCGAGCACTCAGGAGCAATTATCATTGCCCAAGGAGGTCAGAGATGGAGTCAAGAACACTCGCCTCTCCAGAGTTGCTCTTGATGGAGACAGTAAGTAAGACAATATTGTTGGGGTGGAGGGAAAATTTTTCTAGCCTCACTGGGGAAAGAATCACAGTATTTCAGAGTTGGTAAGGACTTCAGCATCCATCTAATTTAACTGATAGCCCTTAAAGAATCTCCCCTATGAAACACCTAACTAGGTGGTCATCTACCATTGCTTAAATATTTCCATCGAGAAAGAATCTCTTGCCTTTTAGGCCAGTGATTCTACTCTGAAATAGCTATAAGTATTAAAAGAAAACCCTAAACTTCCATGGAGGACCTGGATATTTTTATGCCCGAGTGAGCTTGATGGTTTGGATATTGAGGAGAGATATTTAAAGGAGAGGGATTGAGCCCAGAATAAAACACACCATTTCTTCCCCCCACCCCTTTTATGCAGGTATTCCAGAAAAGAATGAAGACTGAGAGAGAAAAGAAGAGGTTTCCTTAGCATAACTTCTGGACGTTATGTGTTGAGTTATTTCTATGTTGTTTTGCTTCTGAGAAGAGTTGATTCAGGACACCTGACTTAAGCAATAAAGTTATCTAAATTAAGACTTCTTTCTTTGATTATATTTCCCCCTACACCCAATCCTAATCCATGAAATTTGTCCAAGTTCAAGAATAGCAGCTCATTTCCAATGAGCCTAGAATTTGTTTAGAGCTGCCCAGATACAAGTAATAGTTTTTAGGATTTCCCTTGTTGACCTGGAGCTTGGTATGTTTTCAAAACCCCTTTGCCTATTTCAGTGATTGAGGAAAAGCCTATGATCATAGGCCTTAACTTTAAGTGTGTGAATGAAATGATACCACCCCTATGCATGAGACACCTTTGGAATGGGACATAAGGTCTACCCATGTCACATTTCAGAGACACAAAACAGATTTGGAGGTTTCTTCCCTGTCTATTGTGTCCCTGGGTCCTACTGATAATAGTCCTCAGGAGAATCAAAAGAATCATTCCATGGCATCACAATTTGAATTTTGTAAAAGATCTTTGCAGGGCAGGGAGATATTGGTGAAATCTCTCCTAGAGAAGTGGTCATAGCTAATCTCTGGGCATCAGAGACCATCTTCCCCCCAACTCTTAAATATTCACTTCCCTAAACTATAGTAGGCTACTGCAGTCAAACTACATGATTGACTATAATAATATAAGACTCCAATGGTGTAGAATACTGCACCAAAGTTCACAGGCCTTGCTGGACCTTCACAGGGTCCTCTCTTAGGCTTAGTGCCATCAGGAAGGGGAAGGGGACAACAGCAAATGAGAGATGATTCAAAATGGGATAATGAGTGCTTTTTTTGCCCAACCTCTATCAGAAGAGAAAGGGCAAAGAAACTGGGTTTAAACCTAGGTGGATCCCTGTCCTTAGGCAAACTTTCCCCTTCTTTCCTTTTTACTGGGTAAAGTACTTCCTCTATTCTAGGCCAGGCTGGAGTGGCTTTTTCCTACCATTAAGAGATTGGTGCCACTTAAACTGTGGTAGTAGTATGAGGGGATATGGGTAACAGAAAGCAGACCTCACTGGCTCTTAACTTGTGACCACTACTTCAGTCATCCATTCTTTTGAGTTTTTTCCCCTCATTTCTATACCCTGTTTGGACCTGAAAATCCCTATCCTAGGATTTCCAAATTTATAGGAGGCTTCCATTCTTTGGTTTCAGATAGAAATGTGGTACATGGGAAAGGATGCTAGCAGAGTTTCTTAGCTCAAATCATAGCCCTGTTATTTGCCTAGCTATGTGGTCTTTGGTAAGTGACAGACTCTAGGCCTGGCCATCCTCGTCTGTAAAATGAAGTGGTTGGACTAAGGTCTCTTCCTTTCTAAAGCTAAAGAAACCAGTAAGGAAAGAAGGGCAATGGGGAGGAGAAACGGTTTAAGAGAAAAGAGGCAGGGAGCAGAGAATAAGAAGACAGATGGATGAATGAGAGAACTAGGAATCCAGTTTATGAGATAAGGGAGACTTAAGAGCAAAAAAGGAAACAGGAAGATGGACAATTACAAATACTGGATGAACAAAAAGGAAAGGAATAAAAGCATGGGTGTGACATGAAACAGACAATGAAAAGGAAATGAGAGAGGGAAGAAAGATGGGAGGGAATGGAGTAGGGGTATAAAAGGGAATAGGAAAATGAGTGTGAGTAGAAATAGGAAGACTGTGTGAGACAGGGAAATATACTTGAACAGTTATTATTTGTCCTTCATTTTTGAAGAGGACCATGCAGGGAGGTGATGCCATGACATGCAAGTAAATTGTATTTAAGTGAGGGAGGGCTGTGCAAAGTCACCAGCCTCACTTTCTACTCTGGAGCTATCTGGGTCCAGTGGCCAGATATGGATCAGGACAACTGGAGATGGCCCAGAATGCAGTGGGGGCACCTGAACAGTAAATGGAAAGAGGTAAGAAAATAATTGTCAGGACTACAGGGAAAGGGATATGGGTGAAACAGAAGACTGCTTAGTAACATTTAGGTTACAAAATGCTCTCAAAATTTCTTAACTCATTTGATCCTCACAATCACAAAGCATGTAAAACAGGTAGCCTCATTTTACAGATAGGGAATCAGCCAGTTGTGTAACTTCTAACAAGTGGTTTAACGTTTCTCATTGTCAAAATGGTGAACATTGTCTTCTGACTCCAAATCCACCGGTCTTCTAATCTCACCAGAGAACAGAAAGAAAAGTCTAATAACAGAATGAGATGAGCATCTAAATAAATAATTGTGGAATGGGACCACAGAAATCAAGGTACTAGAGAAATTTCTAAGATGTACTTGAAAGAGAGGAAAAGGTGAACCCACGAGGATAGAGGGAGAAAAGTACAAAAAGAAACTAAGAGCTATGAAACTAGCTCAATTCGAGAAGGGCAAATGGAGAAAAAATGCTGAATTGATGAGAAAATTTAGCATTAGAAAGAAAAAAAAAGAGCAAGGAAAATGAAGGTATGACCTGTAATCAGAAGAGAAGGTTGAGCAAGAAAATGGAGGTATCTGAACCAAAAACTGAAAGGGCCATGGGTCATGAGAATTATTTGTCTTACCCAGTGGAAAACCACATGTGTGAACTAGAAATTGTGTCTGCAAATTGTTTATTTTGCCATGGATTACCCTAGCCCACTACAATTCAGAACTCCTAAGCTCAAGAGGTCCAACAGTCTCAGCCTTCCTGGTAGCAGGGATAACAGGTGTGTGCCACTGTTCTGCTAACTTGGGATGGTCTCTTATGAAGAAGTCAACCTAAGAAACATAATGGGAAGTTTTCTTGGGGTGTATATGTGTGTGTGTGTGATTGGAGAGGGAGGATTGTGGTTAACGAATTATTCAAAGTTACTATGTTCTTATAGGAAGTTGAATTGTGGATGAGAACTAGGGTGTATCTATGCTAGAGAAAATGATTACAGGTCTTGGTCCTGACCAGAAGCCAAACAACATATTCACTATACAAGGGTATTGCCCAAGGCTCTCTTGTGACCCCTTCCTTTCTCTTTTTCACATTATACTATCTCATTTGGTGATATGATCCGCTTCTAATTGCATATTAGACATCTGGAACTGGAAGTCCAATGGGTATCTCAAACTCAACATATCCAAAAGATATTTCATTATTTTTCCACACTAAATCTTCCCCACTTTCAAACTTCTCTTTCATTGTTGAGGGCACCATCATCCTCTCTATCAACCCAATCTTGATATCATCTTTGACTCCTTATTCTCATCTACATATCCAATTCATTGCCAAATCTTATTGTTTTTACCTTCACAACTTCTGTATGTGTTCCATTTTCTCCACTCAAATAGTCACAACCCCAGTTCAAACCCTCAGCACCTCTCTCCTGGCCTACTTCAAGAGCTTTCTAACTGGCCTCTCTGTTTCAAGTATATCCCTATTATAATCCTCCTCCAGTCAGCCGCTGAGGTGATGTTTTTCCTAGATAGAGTAGATCATTTTTCACCCTTCATCCCATCTTCATTAGCTCCATTGACTTCCTTTTACTTCTAGGATCAAATTTAAACTCCATTGTAATTTAAAACTCTTCATAACCTGAACTCTTCCTAACTTTCCAGTCCTTCTAATGTGTAATTCCCCTCTACATTCTGATACAGCCACATGGTCCTACTTGCAATTCTTTGAATATGAGAGTCCATCACTCGTCATCTTGTCTTTTGCTTTATTTGGCCCCACAGCTTGGATTAAAGCAAAGACCTTGCTTCTGGAATTTATGGTAAATTGATAGTCAGGATGCTGATTAAACAAGAGCTTTATAATTATGTAGTACAACAAGCAGGCAAAAAATACACACATATGCACTACATGAAAAACAGAGATTCATCCCTGTAGATACAAGAAACTCACCCATTGTTAGGGAGAGAGAGAGAGAGAGAGATGTCAGGGAGGAAATGCTCTTACCTTTGGGGTGTAGGTGGCAAACATATATCCTAAGACTGGGCTTGATTAAGAATATGTAATTGGCACTAAATTGGGAGAGGGCATTCCTAATCAGACCCAAAAATGATGGAGAAGTTCTGAGGACCATTTGTCAATACTTGGCTTGGGAAAGTGTTTAGTTTATTTATTGGAACCAGGAACTAAGAGAGGATCTAAGTGAACTATCTAAGGCAGGAGAAGAGAATGACTTAAGTCCTGCACAGTTGATCAAGTTTCATTCAAACAAAAGCTGAGAGTGTTAACTACCTGATACAAAGTTAACAGAGATCAGAACGGTGGAAAAGTATAAACTTCATCTGTCTTTGTCTATGAGCTTTAGGGACATCAGGACCACTTAACTTACGACTCTAGATTGGAGTCCTATCATTATAACTAAAACATCAAATAATATAAAATGTACAATTATCATGCCTTTGTACTGCATGTCACCTATGCCTAAAATATGCTACCTTCCCAATTCTGCCTCTTAGTTTCCCTGGCTTTCTTCAAGACACAGCTGAAACACCACCTCCTGCTGTAAGTCTTTTTTTCCAGGTTCTCTCCAGCTGCTAATGCCTTTCTCTTTCAGACTATTTTCATATATTCTGATATTTTTAAAATAATTACTTGTTTTTCCGTACCATTAGAAGTTATCCTCCTTGAGAGCAGGGGCTGCTTTGACTTTTTTTAAAATAGATCTGCAGCACTTAGCTGCCTGGAGTACCTGGAGTTAGTAAAACCTTAATAAATGCCAAGTTTGACCTGGACTGATTCACTAATCAGAAATCCACCCCCCTTCTTAATAAGGTGCCAAAAG
Source organism: Vombatus ursinus (assembly GCF_900497805.2). Taxonomy (NCBI): domain Eukaryota; kingdom Metazoa; phylum Chordata; class Mammalia; order Diprotodontia; family Vombatidae; genus Vombatus; species Vombatus ursinus. The sequence continues at coordinate 2,433,683 of NW_020954636.1, read as the reverse complement.
GCAACTCCACATTGTTCCAAAGATTCCAAATCAAAAGTTTCATTTCCCTATACATTCATGAAGTTGAACTCATCAAGAGAACTCCTTTGATCAACCCTTTACAATTGTTCAACTTCTTGAGACTAAGGTCTATGTAATAGCTATCTTTGCTCCTCCCTCCCCACACACCCATGTCTAGCATAGTGGTTTGCACATGGTAAATATTTAAGAAGTATTTCTTGAATTGAAATGTCAAGTAATCAGTACTATTGAAAAAAAAACCAGATAGATTGTCTTGTAAATTACTTGATTCCAAAAGTTTTAAAGTAGAGGCTAAATTACTACCTGTCATGAATGTTGTAGCTATGGTTCCTATAGAGTGTGAGAAATTGAATTATGTGACCTCTAAGGTCTCTTCCAACTCTAAAATTTTGTGGCTGTAAATTAGCCAAAGAGATGCAGACTTGCCAGGTCAGAATTTTATTGCTGTTGCCCAAAGGCTATTATGAAACTCACAGAGCAAAGAGTAAGTACAAAGCAATTTAAAAACAAGTTCTAAAGGATAAGACAGTACAAAATCAGGGTGAATTTCAGAGTGGAAAAAAAAACAGGTAACATTTCAGTTAATTTCATAAAAGAAGCCAGACCAATACATTACTGTCATTTTGACTATAGTGCCTAAAACAGGAAGTAGCAACTTCTGTCTTTACTCTTCTATTAAATTAATCTTTTAAAGGTCACTAATGGATTCCTCATCACTGAGACTTCTCCTTCATGCCTTTATATGTCTTTCCATATCTTGACGTGTTTGACCACTTGTTTTTTTCCTCAAAACTCTGCTTTTTTGATGTTCATAAAATGACCATTGCAGGTCATTTAGGTCATATAGGTAGAGAGCCAACTTCAGAATCAGAAAGACCTGGATGTAAGACTAACCTCTGACATGTACTGGTTGTGTGTACCTGAGAAATTCATATTTCTAACTACCAACAATGTCTCAACGTGCCTGTTGTCCCACAACCCCGCCAACATATATTATTTTTCTTTTGTGTCTTCTTTGTTAGTCTGATGCATATGAGGCAGAGTCTCATAATTGCTCTAATTTTCATTTCTCTAATTAGTAGTGATTGGGAGCTACAGACTAACAAAGATGACACAAAAGAAAAATAATATATGTTGGCAGGGCTGTGAGAAAACAGGCACATTGAGGCACTGTTGGTAGACCTGTGAATAGACCTTTCCATTCAGGGAAGCAATTTGGTGTACAAAGAAAGTTACTAAACAGTGAGTGTCCCTTGACACAGTTATTCCACTGCTAGTTCTACACCCAAAAGTGTTCCAAGAAATAGAAAAGGGTCCTAGAAGTACCAAAATATTTACAGCAGTTCTGTCCTTCTGTTGTGGCAATAAAACATCTGGAAACTAAGAGAATGTCTATAGATTAATAAATGCTGAGTAAATTGTGTTATACGAATGTAATGGAATACCCTTGTGCTAAAGGATATGAGGAAATAGATGGTTTCAGAATCATGGAAAATGTATGAAATGATACAGAGTAAAAATAGTACAACCAGGAGAACAATTTATAATATAAAATCAATATTATAAAAATGAATAATTTTGGAAGGCTTTTATAAACTGATAAAGAATTAAATGAGCACAACCAGGAGAACAATTTATACAATAACAACACTAGAAAGACAAACAACTTTGAAAACTATAAAAATTATGATCAATACAGTGACCATCCATGTTTCCAGAGGACACATGAAACATGTTATCCACCCCCTGACAAGTGATAGATTTAAGTTGTAGAAAGTGACATACACATATATGCACATATACATATATTCATACATATACACATATATCCATATTTTTGTATGCAGTCAATTAAGGGACTTGTTTTGTTTGACTATCCATATTTGTTAAAAGGGAGTCATTTTTCTTTTTTATTTTTTTGGTCAGTGGTATGGAGGATCAGAGGGAGAAAAAATAAATTTCTATTCATTAAAAAAAAATGCTATTGAAAAATAGAAAAGCACAGCCTACATAGAGTGAAAGAAGAATTCAAATTGAAAAAATAACGATGGAGTATCTGACCTGAAACACCGTGTCCTACATTTCTTTTTTTTTTCTCCTACGGGTGAATCTCTCTCTCTCTCTCTCTCTCTCTCTCTCTCTCTCTCTCTCTCTCAA
>NW_020954636.1:2380839-2431405 GCF_900497805.2 Vombatus ursinus | reverse complement strand
TGCTCTCTCTCTCTCTCTCTCTCTCTCTCTCTCTCTCTCTCTCTCTCTGTATGAGTTGGGGAACTAAACTATAGTGGGGAGAGGAGGAAGAAGATACAGGGGAAGATGTGATATACTCTAAACAATTTAAAGCTTAACAATGAAGGGAAATAACTAAACTGTCTTCTCAGCAAGAAGAGGACCTATAGGAGAATTCATGAGATGGCAAAAAGAGAGATTGAAACAGGATCAAAGAAAGGGGGAAATTTTCATTTCAGTAATAGAAGGGACTCTCAATGAAGAATGCTCCCATTGAGAGGGGCTGAGATTTGATAAAAGGAGATAGGGACTTTAAAATGGGTATAATCTTCAGAGATTTGCTGCTTATAGAGGCCACTACTCTCAGAAAGTATTATTTCTCCATGGACAGCAAACATCCTGCCTTAGGAGAAGGGGAATCAGAACTCTTGAAAACAAATGACATGCAGAAGAATGGGGGTGTATGGACCCAGAGAGGTACATAAGAGAATATTTTGTGGAAAGTTGGGGGAAAATGATCATGGGAAGATGAAGGGGTAATAATGAATTGTAATCAGGGACTTGGGAAAATTCCTACCATGGAGCAATAATTCTATTCTCTATTTTTCCTAGAGCAATTGACATTTCTAAGAGTGAGGCACAACAGAAACAGAGGCAGAGGGAAAGATCTATAAGGCAATAATAGAAACTTTAGGATAGGCACTACACCTTTGAAGCTTTAATTCCATGAGCAATATAGGGACTAGGAAGGAAAAAAAATCAATATAATTGCCACAAATCAAAGAATGAAAGTCTAGAATAGACACATATGGGAGAGAATAACTGAAAAGAATGAAGTCATTTTTAGAAAAAAAAGCACAAGAAATGAAATTTTTAAATAACAAAAGATTAAGGAGAGGAGAGGAAGAGGGATTTTATTTTATTATTTAACTGAGAGGAAAAAAAGAGAGAAAGAATTAGATGAACAGACTTTAAAAAGAAAGAATAGGGAATCAGCAAGTTAAGAAACTCCAAAACTAGGGGGAAAAAACAACAAATGTGAGGCAGGGGTGGGCTTAAATGTAAATAAAAGGAATAGAATAATTTAAGAATTATGAATACAATAACTGCTTTAAAATAAATTAAGAAAAAATAACCAAAGAGATAAAGTTATTTAAGGGGTAGTTGGCCTAATTCAGAAATAAAATAATATTAGAGGTGAATGAAAGAAAATATAAGTCAAACTGTCATAGCTTTACATGTGAATGGATTAAACAACCCAATAAAATGAAAAAGAGAAATAGATTGGATGGGAACGCATAACCCCACAATCTTTTACTCACCTGAAATACACCTGAAAACAAAGATATACACAGAATAACAATGAGAAGTAGGAACAGAATTTATTATGAGTCTAAAATTCAAGTGGGTCTAAAAAAGTAAGAATTGCAATCATGCTATCCAATAAAGCAAAACCAAACATTCAAAATATAAAAAGGGATAAACAAGGAAACTATATTATGCTGAAAGGAATGATGGATAAAAATCAGTATCAATATTAAATGTAGATGCTCCAAGTGCCTTACAATCTAAATTTATAAGGAAAAAATTAATTGAATTACAAGAATGCATGGACAATAATACAATAGTGATGGGAAGTTATAATACCCCTCTAACAATTTTGGATAAAACTAACAGTAAGTTAAACAAAGGGAAAAAGAGCTGTACAAATTGATATAGAAACTGGAACTAAAAGACTCATAGAATTTTCTGAATAGATCTGCCAAAGAATAAAAACATTTCTCAGTTACCACATAGAACTTTTACAAAACTTGACCATGTATTAGGTAGGGCATAGAGATATTCCAAATACTCATTAAAAGATGGAAATTATGGTCATTACAGGTCATAACACAATAAAAATAGAAATTAATTCAAGGAACACAAAAATCAGAAACCCAAATGGACACAACAATGAAATTCTAAATAATAACTAGGGCAAAGAACAAATCATAGAAACAATTAATAATAATATGAAAGAAAATTATACTAATGAAACAACATAGCAAAATTTCTGGAATGAATCTAAAGCAATCTTCAAGGGAAAACAGTATTACCCTAAAAACTTATACATATGAAATAGAAAAACTAATATTCATTTAAAAATTAGAAAGTCAAAAAATATACAAGCTTAAAATAAGCACAAAAGAGGACATATTAAAAATTGGAAAAGAAAGGGATAAATTGGAAACAAAAGAATTCTAACATAGTAGTAAATGATCATAGTATTCTTGTGTTTGAGAAACCAAAAGAACTAAGCTTTTGGGACAGGAACTCACTATTTGTAAAAAACTACTAGGAAAACATTAAAGAGTTTGGCAGAAACTAGATATAGACCAACATCTCACACCGTATTTCAAGATAAAGTTAAAATGGGTACATGATTTAGACATAAAGGTTGATACCATAAGCAGATTAGGGGAGCATGGAATAGTTTACCTTTCAGATCTATGGCTAAGGGAAGAATTTATGACCAAACAAGAGATAGAGAGCATTGCAGGGTGTAAAATGGATAGTTTTCATTACATTAAATTAAAAAAGGTTTGCACAAACAAAACCAATATAACCAAGAGTAGGGTAGTAGAAAACTGGGGAAGGGGGAATTTTATAACAAATCTCTCTGATAAAGGTCTAATTTTTCAAATACAGAGAGAAATGAGTCAAATTTATAAGACTACAAGTCATTCCCCAACTGATAAAAAGTCAAAGAATATGAACAGACAGTTTTAGAAGAAGTCAAAGCTATCTATATTTATATGAGAAGATGCTCTAAATCACTATTGATTAGAGAAATGCAAATTAAAACAACAAATTAAAACCCATCTCATGCCTATCAGATTGACTAACATGGCAGGAAAGGAAAATGACCAATGTTGGAGGGGATGTTGGAAAACTGGGACACTAATGGTGTTGGTGGAGTCATGAACTGATCCAACCATTTTGGGGAGCAGTGTGGGACTATGATCAAATACTATAAAATTGTGCAAAACCCTTAGTCCAGCAGCAATACCAGTACTAAGCCTGTATCCCAAAGAGATAAAAAAAAAAGAAAGGGACCAAGCTGTACAAAAATATTTATAGCAGCTCTTTTTTGTCGTGGAAAAGAATTGGAATTTGAAGGGATGCCCATCAATTGGGGGACTAGCTGAACAAATTGTTGTGTATAATTGTGATGGAACACTATTGTGTATAAAAAATGATGAGCAGGATTCTTTCAGAAAAACCTGGGAAGGCTTACATGACCTGATGCAAAGTGAAGTGAGAAGAACCAGAAGAACAGTATACATAGTAATAGCAATATTGCGCAATTCTCAGTTGTGAATGACTTAGCTATTCTCAACAATCAAGGATCTAGGAAGGCTTTCTGAAGGCTTTCTTGATGAAAAATGCAATTCACTTCCAGAGAAAGAACTGATGGAATCTGAATGCAGATCAAAATATACTTTTTTTTAAAAAAAACTTTATTTTTCTTGGGTATTTTTTGGTCTGTGTTTTCTTTCACAATATGATTAATATGGAAGTGTTTTCCAAGACTGTACATGAATAAGCTATATCATAGTGCTTGCCTTCTCAATGAGGTGGGAGGGGAGGAAGGGAGGAAGAAAATTTGGAACTCAAAATTTTAAAAATGAATGTTAAAATTCATTTTCACATGTAATTAGAAAAAATAAAATAGTAAAAAAGAGAAAAATAGAAAAAATCTACTCATTGTATATTTTTAAGTGAAGGTCAAATGACCATACAACCTACCACCAAATCATGAAAACTGGGTGTGGCAATGTTGGTACTGGGAAAAGTGGAATTAAAGTCAGAAATCATAAAAAGAGATAAACAGTAATGATATATTTTGCTAAAAGGCTATATTCAATATGAGAGATTACCATCTTTACCAATTGCCCATTACCAATTTTAAATATATGTCCACCTAATATTTCTGAATAAAATTCATAAAAGACAATCTCAGGCTTGGAAGAATAACTGAAAAAGTCAATCATGGTGAGAAATTTCACCATGTTCACCATCCACTTGTTAGGATTAGATGAAACCAACAAAAAACTAAGAAGAAGGAAATCACAAAGTTGAGCAGAGTATCAACTAGGCTTAATCATTATGTAGAGATAGTGTTGGAAAAAAGAAAGAGCTTATATATTTCTACCAGTAAATATAGGATGCACACACACACAAAAATGATTACCTACTGACCACAAAAAAGATAAAGATTAATTATAGATTTTATTAAAGCAGAGATTATTCATTCATGTGAATAATAAGATATGAGTAATAGAAATAATGATTCAATAGAAGCACAAAGAAACTTTTAAAAGTCATTAAATAAAGACTGGGTAAAAGAAAAAATTAAAAACCATAGAAGCTCAATGTGGAGAGACATTACACATCAAGTTGTATGGGCAATAGTCTAAACAGCCTAGGAGGAAAACTGTAGATTGCTAAATGTCCATATCAATAACCAAGCGAAAGAGAAATATAACAAATTGACTGTGTGCTTTAAAAGATAACAAGCCAACAGAAAATGAAAAGATTACTAACCAAAGTCAGAACAAAAATAAATATAACTAAAAAATAAGTAAATTATTAAAATGATAAATCAAAGAACTATTGTTTGAAATAACTATCAAAATTGGGGGAAATGCAAATCTTAGCAATAAAAGAAGAAAGCCATCCCTCAATGCTCAAAATTAGGATTGAGAAAGGAGAGACCAAAGTGAAGCAAAACACAAGTCATAATAAATTTGAGAACCTACAAGAAGTAGATGCATCTCTCCAGAAATATAGCAAAATTAACAAAAGAAGAATTAGATAACCTAAAAGACTAATTGTAAAATAAAATGTCAGTTATATTTAAGGGCTGCATTATGAAAATGATACTTGGCCCAGATGTATTCATGAGAAAAATTTTCTACACATGTGAACAAATAATGTCTGTAATATGTGCAATGTTTTATAACACGAAGCTATCCAATCCCTTCTAAACTAAGTAAATGTGGTTTATATCTCTAAAACTACAAAGTCAAAGGGGGAATGGAAATAGCATTAATATTATATATAAATAAATTAATTATATTATATTTATTGATTTTATATTATTTATATATTGTATTATTTTATTTATTACATTATTTATATATTAATATTATAATAGCCTTAAAATTATGGAGCCATAACTAGGAATGTTCATGCCTAGAACAACTACAAATTATAAATAAACAAGAGAGTCAAGTCAAAAAATGTGTAAACGCTTACCTTGTGCCAGGCACTGTGCTAATTGCTTCAGGTACAAAGAAAGCTAAAACAGGATCCCTGCCCTTGAGGAGTTGTCATTCTAATGGGGGAGACAACATGTAGGCAGCTATGTACACCCAAGCTATATACAGGGTAAAAAGGAGGTTATCTTCTTGGACAAACTTCTGGAGCATGGAAACACTGAATATATGCCCTTCACTGATAAGTAGATGAAAAAGGCTTCATATCAGTGAGCTGAAACAATAAAACAAATATTTACTAAATACCTGCTGTAAGCAAACTTAAGAAGAGCTTATTCACCTCTGAAAAAATATTGCAAAAAAATGTTGCTATTAATTTTCTTATCTTGGAATTCATTTGTTTAAGCATTTTATTATTATTCAAACTTTCGTTTCTCTAAATTTGGGCTTCATTAGCATGCTTAGAAGATTGCATAACCACAACAGGGCAGTTTAGTGTGCTCTTGGTCAATGTGGACAGATTCTGTTTTTTTTCATTTCAATGGCTTCCATCTCTATGCGCCATCCATTACAAGTTATCAGATCATAAACAGATTGATAAATGTTCTCTCAGCTCCATCTCTCGTGTTCTCAGAATTTCTTTACAATGTCCCAGAAACCTCCTCAGCCTGGAAGCTCACTTCATCCCTGAACTTCACATATTGGAAGTGCCCATCACCCCTTTGGCCTCTTCCACTAACTGACTGCTTCCTCCCTGAAGGCAACTTATGAAATGGCCCCTTAGGCATCCCAGGGGAGTACCTATTAATTTGTCAAGTAGGAAAGTAGAATGAGTTCATAATAGTTTCACAAAATCATAACATTTAAAGCTAAAAAGGGCCTTTTTTTTTTGGCTAAACATTGGGGTTAAGTGACTTGCCCAGGGTTACACAGCTAGTAAGTGCTAGGTGTCTAAGACCAGATTTGAACTCAGGTCCTTCTGATTCCAGGGCTGGTGCTCTATCCACTGCACCACCTAGCTGCCCCATATAAGGGACCTTTATAATGTTCTAGTCTATCCTCTTCTTTTTACAAAAGAGGAAAATGAGATTCATAAAACTTATGAGACTTGCTTAAGGTCACAGGGATAATAAGTAAGAGAGCTGAATTCTAACCAGGGACTCTTAACTCCAGAGGTAATATTCTCATTGCACTGCTGTTTCTTTCCCTATTTACTTAAGTATTGGGTGTGTCTTAGAGAGAGTAATCACAATGGTGAGATGAAGGATGAAAAGAAACTATACCAGAAGAAAATGGACTGAGGAAACTGGAGAAATTTAGACTGGAGAGGAGACCATGATAACTGCCATCTATTATTTAAAGGGCTGTCATAGGGAAGGGGGGATTAGGCTTGTTTTCTTGGGCCCAGAGTGCAAAACTAAGATCAATAGACATCAGTTTCAGGAAAGCAGATTTAGGGTAGATGTAGGAAAAAAAATTCTCTAATAATTATGGCTATTGAAACCAGAAGGATTATATGGGGTGGGTGGGTCGGTAGGGGCATGGTCTTCACACTGATGGTTCTTCAAAAGTAAACTTCCAGAGATTTTCCTTTCTGGGTCATAGAGAAGTTTGTTTTAGTTATGTATGGATTAGACAAAATGGCCATTGATGTGCCTTCCAACTCTGATATTGTGACTCTGTAAAGATGTCACATAAACCATGAACTCCTAAATGTCTGTATTCTTGGTTGTATAGACATTAAAATATATATTTTGGGACAGAGATTGGCCAGAAGCTGAGCTCAGGTTCTCTGGCAAAAGCTCCCTAGTCAGTCTCACTTGAATCAAACATCCAGCCATGACTTGCATGGAGTAAAGAGAAGGAGTCTTGCCACACACCCTTCTGCTTGGTTTTTATTTTTTTCAATCTATAATCTTACTTTTTCATTGTCAGTTCTACAGTGGTGTCCCTCTCTACCTCTCTCTGATTCCTCAGCTGAACTTTCAGGACAAAAATGTGAGTTTAACATTTTTCAGGGATATGGATAATGATATAGATGTGATGTCTATCATTTGCAGATGCTTTGAAGCAGCAAAGAATAACAGATAATGGAAAAAGTATTCAAAAACATCTTGACAGACTCAGACCAGGGAATGAATTCAATAAGATGAAATTTAAGAGAGATAAGCATAGCATTCTATGCTAGGGTTTAAATAATTAACTTCAGAATTACAGGATGAGAGAAGTATGACAAAAAATGAGTTTGTGTGAAGAAATATTTGAGTGTTAGAGGGAACTTCAAGGTCAAATGGGTCAACAGGTTGGTCTGTCAGTAAAACAAAAACCAAACCTAATGTTATCATAGGATGAATTAAGAAATATAATGTCTGGAACAAGAGACATCTTTGTCTTGTTTGGACCTCATCTGGAGTATTGTGTTTAACTCTGGAAGTCACAGTTTTGTAAAGACTTTGAAAAACTTCAACTGACTCAGTGGAGAGTGACCAGTAGAGTTAGAGGACAAGATACCAGGCCATATGAATATCAGTTGCAAGAATGCAGAATGCCTGGAGAGGATGGGGAGCAAAGAGAAACATGACAGCTATATCTTCAAGGGTTTGAAGGGCTGTCATGTGGAAGAAGGTCTATACTTGTTTTGCTCTGCTTATGGCAGTACAGGAACAATGTTTGAAAATGCAGAGAAGAATGGTAGAAGGAATCCTTCCTTTCAATTACTAGCGTACAAAGTGGCATGTTGTTTTTCAATTGTGTCTGACTCTTCTTGGCTCTATTTTGGATTTTCTTGGCAAAGACATTGGACTGATTTGCCATTTTCTTATCCAGCTCATTTTATAGAAGAGGAAACTGAGGCAAGCAAGATTAAGTGATTTGCCCAGGGTCACATAGCTAGTAAGTGTCTGAGGCCAGATTTGAACTCAGGAAGATGAGTCTTCCTGACTCCAGGTCTGGTACTCTATTGGGCCATCTAGTTGCCCCAACAAAGTGAAATACACTGTCTTGAAAGGAAGTGGTTTCTAACTCAGTTGACAACTTCAAGTAGAGGCCAGATAATTACTTGTCAATTGTGTTCTAAGGGGATTCTCAACAAATCAAGGGTTGGATTGGATGATGTTAGAGCTTCCTTTCAACCCTAAAATCCTGTAATTATGTTTGTTCTCTGAGTGTCTCTACCATGGGAACTGCTTCCTTTCCTCTATACTCCCATATGAAAAGAATGTGCTTTGACATTTGGGGCTTTCTATGTGGGACACAAAATGCTTGTGCTTCCCAAGAAGGGGGTATATGTGTGTTTTCAAAAGTCTGAATGGTAGGGGTGTTAATATAGGATTAAGACTGTGGATTTCTAATGGTTATGAAGGAGTTTCAGACAAAATAGATTTTGTCTCTATTTTTCTTTGCCACTCTGTTTTTTTGTTGTTGTTGTTTTTGTCAAGGCAATCTGGGTTAAATGACTTACTTAGAATCATTGAGCTAGTAAGTGTCAAGTGTTTGAGTTTGATTTTAAATTCATGTCCTCTAGACTCCAGGGTTGGTGTTCTATCTACAGTGGCACCTAGCTGCCCCTGCCACACTGTTTTTAATTCTCTAAGTCTCTCCCAGTCTCCAAATATCCCGTTATTTACAGTCAAAATTCTGACACAGCTTTTTTTGTAGGATAACAAAGACTTATAGATGATAGACAAATAGATACTAGATAGATGGGTAGGTAGATAGAAAGACATGGTAGATAGATAAAGCATTGTTAAGTGCTTACTATATGCCAGGCACTATGCTAAGTGTGGGAGATACAAATACAAGCAATCTGACTGTGCATATTTGTTATAAGGGATTTGGTTTTGGGAGTGGGAAGGAGAGAAAATTATTTTTTAATTAAAAAAATAAAATGCAATTAAAAAAAAATAGAAGCAAGAAAGACCATCCTTGCCTTCAAGGAGCTTACATTCCAATGGGGAAAAGACCACACCTAAAGGGCAACCAGAAAGCAGAGGGTATGGTGTACACACCCCACTCAATTTTTTAGCATATATTGGTGGCTGAGAAATGAGTTGGAGGTTTGGTTCTAGGGAAGAAAAAATTAAGACTCACCTCTCGGAGCCCAGAGAGGATCCTGGGGTGGAGGTCAAGTTTCTGGTAGGAATGAAGGTTAGAGTACAGTTGGCGTGTTTTGGATCCTATGGCTGAGAAAAGAGGGAGAGGTGTGATTCTGGGTAAAACAACTTGAAAGCCGATCTATTAGAGCCTGGGGTGGTTTCCAAGCCAGAGTCCAAGTTTCTAATGACTAGGAAATGAAGAGTGGAGCTGACATGGTTTAGAGCTAGGCTAGGAAGTGGCTGGCTATTATGTCCAAATTTATGTGGTTAGTAAGTGGTGAAACTGGAACTAGAGTCTAGTTCTCTCCTGGTTCATTGCTGTTTCACCTACAAAACACAAATTCTCAGCATCTTCCTCAAGAGGCAGCATGATGTAGTGAAGAGAACATTGGTCCAGGACTTAAATGACTTGAGTTCTAGTTCTTCCTATCCCACTCCCTTCCTTTAAAATCTTAAGTAATGTGCATAACCTCTCTGGGTCTCAGTTTCCCTAGCTGTGACTTGATGGTAGTAGACTACATGATCTCTAAGGTCTCTTCTGACTCTGACAGTTCAAAAATTCATGAATTATCCACATGGTGGGAGAACCAGGAGATGTGTCTTAGCAAAAGCAGAAACAAATTACAAGGGAGGAAGGTTGTGAGAAGTGTTCAGTTCCATAGAGATCAAAGAGAATGGAGGACTGAGAAAAAGAAACAAACAAAAAAAACCCCATGAGATTTAGCAATTAGAGGGGCAATGAAAATAGTATAGAACATAGTCTCTTAGGATCAGAGATTTAGAGTTAGAAGGGACCTGAAAGGTCATTTAGTGACCCAGGCTCCATATGGGCAGTACAATGACTTAGAAAACCATAAATTAACATTATCTTTGTAGTATTGTATTTTTATTTATTTTGTTAAAATTTCCCAACTACATTTTAATCTGGTTTGAGTAGGAGTTTTTCAGATGTTTGAAGCCAGAAATTTGATGCCTCTGCAAGTCCAACCACTTTGTTCTATGGATGAAGGCCAGGGAAGGGAAAAGAATTGCCTAGGGTCACCCAGATAGTAAGTGACACAGCTTGGATTGGAAACCAGACCCTCTGCCTCCAAATCTCATGATCTTTCCACTGTATGATGCTCTAGAGCAGGAGGGGCCTGAGGTATGTGCTGAGTTGTAGGGAATGAAGGAGAAACTTGACAGCTTGGAAGTGGAGGAAGTAAAACACCTCTTCTTAGGAAGTGAATCCCACATAACTTTGTTATATCCTCCTTTTGTAATCTAATTCTTTGATCTGGACAATAAGGAATTTCTTGTTGCCCAGATGGTTAGAGTTATAACTGAATAAAAGATCTCTCACAACATACCCTACTCCTCTTTTCTTCACCCATACAGCCACTAAATTAATTCAGGCTTTCCTCATCCATTCCTGGACTATTACACTAATGAATAACATGAATGAATGAAAAAGCAGGTATTAAGTGTTTATCATATTTTAAGTAGCGTGCTAAGTACAGACAATACAAACACATGAGTGAGACAGTCCTTAATGTTGAAGAGTTTATATTCTAATTGGGGGAATTTGTCTTCTTGCCACCATGTTCTTCCTTGTCTAATCCTTCTTTCACACAGGGATCAAAATCCTCTTTTCAAGGCACATGTTTGATCATCTCATTACTGTTCTCAAAAAGCTTCAATGGCTCCCTATCACCTCTTCAGCAAAAACAAAACAAAACAAAACAAACAACCCAATATTCATCTTGGCATTTAAAGTTTTCTGTTATCTTGTTCTAACCTGCCGCTCTAGGCTTATTTTATATTCTTCTTCTTCATGCCTTCTACATTCCAGCTAAATGGGAATACTTACTGTACTCCAAACTTGACATTCCATGTCCTGCCTCTGCATTCATGAAGGTAGGAAAAAACAAAGCATGAAAGATGGGAAAATAAAGACTGATGTAGGGGCCTTGTGAAAACCAACTTCATAAGAATGGTAGGCCTGGTTAGAGTCTAGGGGAAGCTATGAGGATACAGAAACAGATATTGGAGGGGGAAGGTTTGACGATCATGTTGAGAGTTTGTATTTGATGGTGAAATGGGTCAATGGGTTTACAAGAGGTTGGCAGGAGAATCTGTGTTATGTCTGCACCATGGCATTACAACATGATGAAGTATCTAATATCTTCATGTATTCTCTTTATGTCTTCATTTGTTCTCTCCTGATTTCTTCCTCAACTCAAAGGAGAAGAGAGCCCAGACTTAAAACTATAGTCGGCTTTGATTCCTCTGTGCTCTTAATCTCAAACATTCAATTAGTTGCCAAGTCTTGCTAATGCTATCTCTCTTATTTCTTAACTTCTTTTTTCCATTTCCATTGCCCTCCTTCTATTTGTATCTTTGTTACCTTTTGCCTGACTGTTATAATAGCTGCCTAAGAGATCTCCCTGCTGCAATCTAATTTATACAGACTTATACTCTTGCTTAGAACACAGGATGGAAGAATCTAATAACATCCCAGAAATGAGAGAGGAAAAAGAAATGTGTTACAGGCAGAACTTGAGTCCAGGTGTTCCTGACTCCAAGGTTAGATTCAATAAGGATTTCAAGTTTATGAACTTCATTTCCCCCCTTATTTAAATTGCACTAGAAATAAATTTCTCCTGGATTATAAATTTTTCCTGGATTAACCCAACTCACTCATTCTCTTGGCAAAATATACAATACCCTATTTCCCACAGACAACCCATTCCCTGGTCCCACCTTGAACTAAGAGATTATTCTGTGTGCATGCTAACATGTGTGAGAAATTCATCATAGGATTGTATATTTAGGGCTGGAAGGGGCCTTATATGTTATCTATTTATCTCTTCACTTTACATATATGCCATCTGGAGAAACTGTAGACATAAGCATAGTTACACCCCTGGGTAATCTAGTCATTAACTATTCACTTACCAGTAGGTCCAGACCTTCATAGAAATTGAGATCAAAGATCTCTTCACCTTATGGACCTTTCAGTCATCATTGTCCCCTCAATCTGCAAAAATGGCATCCATGATCTCCTACATCATTGTACAACTTAATATGATAATAGAGACACTGCCATTGATTTTGAAGAAAGCACTTCACCTCCTACCTCTACTGTCTCTACTAAACTAACTTAGTCATGGATTTCATCAGGTCTATGGTGATGAGGAAAGAAAAGGGAAGTCTGCCCTTTGTATATGTTGTTGCTGAGTCCATTATGCTCCCAATTCCATCACCAGCCCTCCTTAAACCAGTATTAGCTCCTCTGGCTCATATTAAGGATTAATATTAAAGATTCATTGCATGAAATTATATTAAATCTATAAAATGACAGATTTTGTGGAATATTCATTTCTTGAAATTCACTTGTAGGAAAGACCTATTTTCTATAAGAATAATAGTTTGTATTCTAAACCCAATCCATTTTACATTATTCAAATGAATATAAAATATAAGCCACATTGTTTGAAATAGTATTAATTGATCCAATAGTGGATCTCAGAAAGAAGTTGGCAGTGAATTTTAAGATGATAATTATGCAAATTAGATTGCTTAATATTGAATTTGAAACAGCACTGGAAATGAGCAAGCATTATTAATCTATCAACAGTGTCATGTGACAGTCAAAGAAAGTAATGTAATCTTTTATTTTTGGTTGGAATCTGTGATTTCATTGGCATGTATTTCCAGTGTGGAAAAAAAATCTGTAGCTCTATCATCTTAGAGAGTATCTTGGCCACTGAGAAATTAAATGACTTGTCCATGATCACAGTCAATGAATGTTGGAGGCAGCACTTGGACCCTGGTCTTCTTGACTCCAAAACTGGTCTTTTGCTGGCTATACCATCAGCCTCTCATTGGGATATTAGTCTGTATTAACAGAAATATGATATCCAAAATGATGGTAGTGATAGGCCAATTTTAGTAACACAGTGTTACTCACAGTGCCCTTCACTCTGATTCTTTTCAAAGAGCCACCTCATATAACAATATTTTTTAAAGAAAAAAGAGGGAGAGGAAAAAAATTAGCAAAACCAATCAATACACTGAAAATGTCTAAAAATATGTGCAATATTCCATACCTGTGGACCTTCCACTCCTGCAAAGGAGTGGGACAGGGAGTATCTCTTGAAACAGGTCATATTTAAATAAAGTGTTCAAAGTTGTTTCCTTACAACAACCTCGAGAAGTAGGTATTACAAGTATTTTAATCTTTTCACAAATGAGAAAACAACCTCAGGGATGCTGAATGGCTTGCCCATAGTTACATAACCCAGAAGTGCCAGAGCCAAGCAAATATCTCTTGGACTTGAACTCCAGTGTCTTTCATACTTCCTCATAGTGCCCTTGTGTCTAGATTTAAGCTTAAGTTTTCAGGATGGACACTGACATGTTGCATTACCCCCAGTGGAGGGTGATGGGGCTCAAATCCATGTGATACATGATCACTTGAAGGAATGAGGGATGTTTAAGTTAGAAAAGTGAAGACTTGATGGGAGCATGATATCTGTCTTCCAACGTGAGAAGGGTTGCCTATGAAAGAAGAATCACGTCTTTCTGCTTGGAAGTAGAATCAGATTTTAGTTTCACTATAAAGAAAAAAAAACTTTTTAAGAGTTGATTCAATCCAAGGATGGAAGGACTGCCTCATAAAGTAATGAGTTCTTGATCACTCAAGGGCTTCATGTAAAAGTTGGATGGCCACTTGTGGCGGATGTTACGTGTGGGATTTATACTTTGGGTGGGACTTGGAATATATGGTGCTTGAAATCCCTTCCTATTCTCAAGTTCTATGACTCTATACAAGTCTGTGCATATAGTGAGCTCAGTGAATAGAATTTAAAGTTAACTAACTGGTCTCCTGATCTTTTTTTTCCACTTTTGGAGAGGAACTATCCCAGGACCAAGAACAGCTCTTGAATGGGATTTCTGAACTGGCACCATGAAGGAATGAATTCTCCCTCAGCTAATTCATGGAGTCTTGACCTTCCCTTTAGGACTTGATTCTTTGATTGTTTTCTAGCAATTACTCACTATGACTGAGTGGTGTTTGTTGTCTATGAAGATATATTCTCTGACTCCACACTAGATCCTTTTCTGTTCAGTGCAGCTCAATGGTTGGCTAGGGATCAGACAGGCAGGCTTGGGTTGAACCCCAGTTTGAAAAATCTGTGTCCCTTGCTCTTAGGGAGTGGCCTGCAATGTAGCCAAGAAACTCAGGTGACCACTGGCTTAAATGTCTACTGCTACGTAATCTACCAAAACAAAGAGGCAAAGCAACTGAATTAATTTGTGGCAGAAGGTAGAGAGCCTTCTAGAGCCCACAGAAGTCTGATTTTCCTGGAAATCAAACCTTCAGCCCTTTTGGACTTAATAACCTAGATCAAATTCTGAAAAAAAAAAGATTGTTTTCCCATCCGTAAGCCAAGAATAAAAATCTACCACTTTTGTCAGACTCTGTCCCAATTTTGTGATGAGATGAAAGGACAGGAAAGGAACCTGGAAAAGTGCTGACATACCAAGTTGGGGAATGACTGTGGACTCTTCTTGAAGATCCCTGCAGAAGGAGTCTCTCTCTATTCCTCTACAAACATGCTTTTATGGAACATACTAGGAATTACTGGTGTTCCTCATGCCAGCTGGGACCAACCTGCGGCCAATGACTTTAATGAAGCTGTCCTGCTCTGTAGAACCACTGACCTGGCTCACGATTATACTGAATGTGCATCTCTTGTCCACAGACTTGGGGAAAGAAGTTGTCTTTCTCAGTTGTACCTCAGTTTTTCAGCATGAAGATCAATGGTACCAACTTATGTAAGGATGGGGCACTCAATTGCATAGTGGTTGCTGAGGAAATGATGGGGTGAGACAACCCTAAAATTCCAAATACTTTAGCAACAGCTTGCATCTCTCTCCTTATCTTGTCCCTTGAAGGTGAATGGAGTTTGACAAATGTTAGGGATTAGCGCAGTGCCTGGAATATAGTAAGCACTTAATAAATGTTTATTGATTGAGTGAACAGGAAAAGGATGAGGAGGGCTAAATTTTAGAGATTTTCTAGGAGCACAAATGAGTCCTCTGGGAAGGAATATAAGGAATTTGATAGAAGATGTGGGAGCTCTAGGTGAAAATTCAAGCAGTAAATCAAGATAGAGGAATATTAGCTCTTAGGTGCCTTTTTATCCCTCAGACAACTCTCTCTGGATGAGTACTGGATTCAATCTTCCTGAAGGTTGTACCATTAACATCATAGTGCCAGTAGGAGTTGTCTATGATGATCTGAAGGTAATTTTCCTGATACATACCTATATACACACCCATAGACCTGGGCTATCCTCAATACATATATGTATGCATGCATATGTACATATACATACATGCATATGTGTATCAGGTATACACACATATATATATAGATGTAATGAACAGGTTGGATTAGATGGCCTCTAAAGTCTCTTTTAGTTCTATATTTAGGATCCTATGATGAGAAAATAGTTGAAAAATACTTGGAGCATTTCCCCCCCAGAATCTGAGAATTGGAAGGGACTTCAGCAGTAACATAGTTTAACCCATATGAAAAAGGAGTCTCCACTACAATACACCTGACAAGTGGTCCCCTAGCCTCCATTGCTTGAAGCAGTCCATTCCACTGTTGGACAGTTCTCATTGTGAGGAAGTTTTTCTCCTGACAACAGGAGTTACTGGTTCTGCCCTCTGGGACCAAACTGAATAAATTCAATCTCTATTCTACATGATAGCCCTTCAAATACTTGAGGATGCTATATGTCACCTCAAATCTTCTCTTCTCCATTGCCATCAACTGATCCTCATAAAACCATCAAAGAAAAAGAAAACCTCTGAAGTGAAGAAACATTCTTATTTATATGGCTTAGATAAATCTCATGGTAATGAGCAATTACAAGGAAGATCCTATTAGACAATGATATTATGGCAAAGTATTGCTGAGTTATAAATCTGGTGGCAAGTTCTAAAAGTTTTGCTTTTCTCCTAATAAGCAATGGGCAGCTGGGTGGCACAATGGATAGAGAATTGAGCTTGCAATCAGGAAAATTCATCTTCCTGAGTTCAAATGTGGCCTCAGATACTTCCTAGCTGTGTGACCCTAGGCAAGTCACTTAACCCTGTTTGCCTCAGTTCCTCATCTTTAAAATGAGCTGGACAAGGAAATGGCAAACCACTCCAGAATCTTTGTCAAGAAAGCCCCACATGACATCATGACCAGTCTAACACAACTGAAACAACTCAACAGCAGCAGCACAGCAATAAGCAAGGATTTCATTTTTATTGTATCAATGTGAATATAGTAAATGTGAATAATGCTCAGTTACCTAGTTAACTAACTTAATTGTACTTCAGTTCTCACATAATTTTGTAGAGATTCTGTGGGTCAGTGACAAGATAGGACAGCGGACTAGTCTATTTCCATCTTGAGGGCTGTTTTGTGAATTTCAATTGTAGTCTTGGGAACTAGACCAGTTCTTCTCACCATGGTGGTTGCAGTCACCTTAGATTCCAGGAGTGAAGTTCAGGTGAGGAAAGTACCAATCAGTTTGCTTAATGGGACAATGGTAGGGGGATCAATGAGATGATTTTAAGTATTCAGATTTTGAAAATGGCTATAGCTTTGGAACCTTGGAGGTCAGTTCATCCAGGAGTTATCAGTCCCTAGAAATATCAAATAGTCAGCCCATTTTCTTCCTCATGGAATCAATTACTTAGGAAACAAAATTAAAATTGAATTTTTGATTGAGTAATCACGGGAAAAGAAAGTTGATATACTCAAGGAACATTTTATCACCCTTCTCCTTTAAATGGTTATCTGTGTAGAATGCCCTACTTTTGGATAGACACTCCTTGACTCTCACTACATATAATGGATTGATGTCATTGATTCAGTTACATTTAGGGTAAGAGGTTTTCCAATATGTCTCTTGTGTAGATACAGGAGGAAGAAGGATAGGTAGCACTGGACATTGATGTCTAAAAGTCCTTCTAGTTTCCCACTTTAGAATGCCCTGGCCCAAGGTCCTCTCAGTTTTGTCAAGGACAGAGGTTCTTAGCCTATGGTCCATGAACTAGTTTTTTTTAAAAAAATATTTTTGTAAATATTTCAATATTAACTGGTTTCCTTTGTATTTCATTCTATGTGCTAAAAGACATTATTCTGAGAAGGAATCTATAGACTTCATGAGACTTCTGAAGGGACCCATGCCACAAAAAAGTCTAAGAACCTCTAGGTTTTAAAATGTAAAATCATTCACAAACAAGATTTAATAAATTTGTTACAATTGACTCATTTGCCCTCACTGAGAGTTTCAGCTGCTGAGGGAATAATCTCCAAATATAGAATGTCCCTTATTTTCTATTAAGATTCTTGTCTATTACCAACTTCTCTTGACCCCCAAAGTCACACATACATATAGTTTAGAAGACATTTACTGCATGAAACTAAAATTGGAAAAGCAAAGAATTAAAAACCCACTGCTCTGTGGCACTGGTAAATTTTTGAAAAACTTTCACCTCTGCACTCCTTATCTTCAGCCAGGTACTCCCAACATACACAAGTAACCTTTTAGGAGGGCCAGGTCCCATGATATGCTTTCAATTGAGGGAGGGGACAAATACTATCACCAACCTCAATTCTACTTCCTAGTAGCTTGTTAAGCAGATCATGAAACAATTCAGGAATAGCAAGTATCTCTAGGCCTTTTTTCCTGGGAGAAGTTCTTCCCATGCTACTAATCTCTACTATACCACCTCTACATCATTCTTGGCTGGGCATAAGTAACTTCTACATTGCCTACTCCCAACTCCAATGCCCAAGGTAGAAAGATTGCCCCCTGGGTCAAAGAATGATTCCCACCCAAATTCTGCATCTTGCCTGCTTACTACTGCTGAGTCTCTCAGATAAGTCTTTCTGACCAAGCTGGTAGGACAGGTGCCCCAGGATGCCTCTCTCTGTTATCAAGTAGTTCAATACCTCTGCTTTTCAACTGTTATGTTTAGTGAAACAATTTCACAAAAGTTCCCTTACTTTAATATTTCCAGATACTCTCTTACAATTCTCCATTTCCAGGCCCTGGATTACATTATTTAGTTGGGTAATACAAAAGCATACAGACAAGAAGGCAAGCTTGCCTAAGCAATTTTTACATTTGCTTCTTTCAAGTGTACCATATATCCTTATGGGCAGGTTAGGAAACTCTATCTGTCAGATAATTCTGTATATGTAGCAAGTTAGCTCTTAAAAAATTTTCCAACCTCACCCTTCAAATCTTTCAACTTTTCTCACCTTTATTAGAGCAACTGGTGACAGAGTGAATGGAGAGTTAGACTTGGGCTCAGGAAGACCTTTCTAAATTCAGTCTCAGACACTTACTACCTATGTGACTCTGTGCAAGTCATTTAATCTCTAACTTAGTTTTCTCATCAAATAATAATAATACCTATCTCCTAGGGTTGTTGTGAGATAATATTTGGAAGTTACTTGGCAAAGCTTCAAATGCTACATAAATACTAGCTATGTATTGTTGTTGTTGTTGCTGCTGCTGCTGTTATTTTCTGTCTATATTCCCAGCACCTTTATTGTAACAAACTCTTGTTTTACTCCAGAGGAAAGTTACGGTCAAATTATGGGGATGTGGTTGATATTTGAAAGTTGGCATATTTCTATTTGATACTCAATATGCATAGTAGATTGCCTCTAGGAAATAAAACCCTCACCTTGTTCTTTGTTTTTTTCTCTTCTCTTAGCTATAAGAGGGCTTTGGCTGGGAGCTTGTCTGGGGTGCCCCAAGATAACACTGGCAAGATGAACTTGTGGATGAAGTTCTCCCAGAAAGTGAAGAAGAATATGTCTCCTTCCTTCCAGGTCTGAGGCTGGCCTGTCCAGAAAGAGGTTGCTGCTGCTCTGGTCTCCCTCTCTGAGCAGCAAGACAATCTCATGATATAGTATGTCCTGCCAAAGAGTTAAGGAAAGTCCAAAAGGTGTGTTGGGGGTGGAGTGGGGAAAGAGGCAGTGTCTGTGGGGTTCTACTCATGGTCTTTCATCTCTATGTGAAGTTTATGTGAAGGGACATTATCCCTGGTCTGTTTAATAAGTGCCTTCATAACATATCACACAATGATACCAAGTTGTAGCTTTATGACTTTGGGGCTTTAACATACTATTAACCTCCAGACTCCTTTGTTATCTTAGGAGTCCAAGGTAAACAAACAAAAACATACAAACAAACAAAAAACCCTTCAAAGACCATCAAAACTGTTTTCCAGGATGGTATGACTTTCAGCTTGGCTATTAGAGGTCTTGTTCAGGCTTTATTTTACTTTAACCAATTCCAATGACCTAGCAAAAGTCTACAAATCATACATACATTTGCTACTTTTCAAATCTGCAGAGGCTCCAAGAAGGATTTCATCTTCTGCTTTGTTCTAGATAGTTCATCCTCAAGCTCTCCTAATTTCTCCCTTTTTCTTATTTTTGTTCTCTCTACTCTGTACCCTGAATATTTAACCTCAGATAATTCCAATGGTCACTTAAAACCTGTTACAGTCAGATCAGAACTATGTATGTTACTTAAGACTTTGTCTAAATTTCTCAGGTCTAAATTTCCATAGAAGCAATTACAAAGGATCCAAGCCCATTCAGTGGCAGTATGTGCTTATATCTGAAAGGAAAGACTCAAAGATATTTTTAATCTGAAGTCGAGAACTATGAATTTATGATCTTTCTATGGATATTAAAACTTTTCAAGGTTTGGTATCTTTATCAGGTGGCCAAAATGGCCTTGGTATGGAATAGATACCTAATTTATGGATGGCATTTGTTTTTGTATCTAATATAGATGTTTCATCAGATTTCAGCATTAACACAGTAAAGCCCATGGGTTTATACAATTTGGGCTTAAGTATCACTGAATCCAGTGACTTTTCACTTCTGTCCTAATGTTCTCCATAATTATCCCATCCTTTGGAAAAGTGTAGTTTCTATAGAGGAATGGGTCATAGTATCAATAGCATGTATTCTCTATCTTAAAGTCCTGTAGCAATAGGCAAGTGATGAAGCAGCAAGTACAGATACATTGGGAGTTGTAGTCACAATCCTGCACACAGGTGGCCCAGGTCATTGGGCCATTTCTCACTGGAAACAGTGATGGGATTTGGCAGCCTCCTGGGGGCCTGAGCAGCCTTTTAAGGATCACACTACTCACCTCCTGGTGTGAGGAAGATGCTAGAAAAGGTGACCTAAAAATTGTCTACTTACCCAACCCTGGCCTGATTATTGCAGTAGGCAGAGAATTCCACTCTGAGGTTGCAACACAAAAAAATGTATAAAAATGTCTTCAAAGATGATTCTACCCACCATCAACACATGGAATGTGCACACACTTATAGACAACAGAAAATCCAGTAGACTTGAAAGACAAACAACTTTTGTTTCAAGAGAACTCAGCAGGTATTGCATCCAAATACTAGCCTTGAGTGAAACAAGGCTGGTAAATGAAGGTCAGCTTACTGAAGTTGGAACTGATTGCACATTTTTCCGGAATAGCCACAGTGACAGGGAATGCTGTGAAGCTGGTGTAGGTTTTGCAATCAAAACTAATCTAGTCAACAAGCTTGTATGTCTACCAAAAGGAGTGAATGACAGGTTCATGACAATGTGATTGCCACTTGCAGGAAAACATTATGCCACCATCATCAGTGCCTATGCTCCCACCATGACAAACCCTGATAATGTTAAAGAAAAATTTTATGAAGACTTGGAGACCCTTATCATCAGTGGGCCAAAAGAGGACAAGCTTATAATTCTGGGTGACTTTAATGTTAGAGTAGGCACAGACTACCAGACTTGACAGGAAGTTCTAGGGAGGAATGGACTTGGAAACAGCAATAGCAAAGGTCATTTACTACTGAAGATTTGTGCATCTCATAACCTTCTCATCACCAACACTGTCTTCCATTTACCTAAACAAAATGGAACTTCGTGGACACACCTTCACAGCAAACACTGGCATTTAATAAACTATGTGATTGTAAGGAGAAGAGACAAACAGGATGTGACAGTGATGAAGGCAATGTGTGGTGCAGAGTGCTGGACTGATCATAGACTTATCCTCTCCAAGCTAAATATTCAAATTCAACAAAAGCAGTGTCCCCAAGGCAAAATGACTACCAGAAGAATTAATGTCAACAGATTAGAGCTCTTCTCTGAGCGGGAACAGGTTATTGCTAATTTGGAGGGAAAGTTGAGCAAACACACAGTTGGCAATAGTGGAACAGAAAAGGAGTGGGCAGCTTTCAGAGATTTGTTGTATAGCACTGTATTTGCTCATCTGGGTCAGAATACTTGCAAACATGAAGAATGGTTTGATGAAAAAGATGGAGCAATTCAGAAGTTGCTAAATGAAAAACAAGAACTCCATAGGGTTCATCAGCAGGACAGTTCATCCATCTCTAAGAAGGCAGCATTTAATTCCATCAAAAGTAAAGCACAAGCAAAGCTTAGAGAGATGCAGGATTCTTGGCTCAGTAAGAAGGTAGATGAAATTCAGTTTTATGCTGATAGTAACAATCCAAAGCACTTTTATGATGCTCTGAAGGCTTTTTTATGGGTCAAAGACCTATGGTGCATCTCAACTACTCAGTGCTGATGAAGCCATATTGAGTGATAACGACATGATCCTAGAGAGTTGGGCTGAACACTTTCATAATGTTCTCAACAGACCATCATCAATCAATGCTGAAGCCATTAACCATTTACTTCAGATTGAAGTCAATCCCCCCCAGCTGAAGTTCCAACTGAAGAAGAGGTTTTAAATGCTATTAGGCTCCTTTTGTGTGGCAAAGCAACTGGTGCTGATTCTATTCCAGCTGAGATTTACTAGGTGGGATGTCCATTGGTCATACAAAAGCTGACTGAAATTTTCCAGCTTATATGGCAAGAGGAGATTATCTCCCAGGAGTTCAAGGATGCCTGCATTGTCCATCCCTATAAAAGTAAAGGAAATAGATTGTCCTGTGACAATCACAGGGGGGTCTCTCTTTGTCACTGATGGCAAGATTCTTGCCAGAGTCCTCCTTAATAGGCTGATCCTTCACCTGGAAAATGGTCATCTACCTGAGAGCCAGTTTGTTTTCAGAAAGGGCTGAGGAAAGGTTGATATGGTGTTTGTTGCCTAACAACTCCAACAGACAAACCAGGAGCAGAACAAAGGTCTCTGTGCAACATTTGTAGATCTGATTAAGGCCTTTGATATTGTCATTCATGAGGGATTGTGGAAAATTATGTCAAAATTTGGTTGCCTGGTGAAGTTCATCAGCATTCTATGTCAATTTCATCATGGCATGCTTGTCGGTGTTCTGGATAATGGACAATGCTCTCGTGCTTTCCCAGTCACCAATGGAGTGAAACAAGGCTGTGTGCTTGCTCCCATACTTTTTAGCATGATGCTTTCAGCCATATTGTCAAATGCTTTCAATGAGGATGAACATGGCATCAAGGTCAGCTACCCCACTGATGGTAAATTCTTCAACTTGAAAAGACTACAAGCCAAGACCAAGGTGTAGGGAATGTTGGTGCATGATTTTCTGTTTGCAGATGATTGTGCACTCAGTGCAGCCTCTGAAGCTGAAATGCAACAAAGTATGGATCAATTCTATGCTGCTTGTGCTAATTTTGACCTAACAATTAACACCAAGAAAACATAGATGCTCCATCAGTCACCACCACATCATCCATATGTGGAACCATTGATTACAGCAAATGGAAAAGTTTTGAATGTTGTGGATAAGTTCACTTACCTTAGTAGTGTGTTTTCCAGGGATGTACACATTGATAATGAGGTTGACTCATGCATTGCCAGAGCTAGCTCTTTGGGAGGCTCCAAAGGAAAGTATGGGAGAGAAGAGGTATTAGAATGACTACCAGACTGAGGGTCTACAGAGCCACTGTGCTAACCTCATTGTTGTATGCCTGTGAAACCTGGACAGTATACCAGCACCATGCCAGGAAACTGAATCACTTCCATTTGAATTGTCTTAGGAAGATTCTGAAGATCACTTGGCAGGATAAGATACCAGGAACTGAGGTCCTTTCTTGAACTACATTGCCAAGTATTCAAACTCTGCTTCAGAGAGTGCAACTTCAATGGGCTGGCCATGTTGTTTGAATGCAAAATGTATGCTTGCCAAAAACACTATTTTATGGAGAACTCAGGGCAAGTGTTCACATGGTGGTCAGAAGAAGCGATACAAGGACACTCTCAAGGTTTCTCTTAAGAACTTTGGAATTGATTGTGTGACATGCAAGACCACTGGCACAGGACTGCTCAGCATGTGCCCACATCAGAAATAGTGCTGTGCTCTAAAAGCAAAACAGAATTGGAATAGCTCAAGAGAAATGCAAGATATGCAAACTTGGAGAATCCACCCCAAAGGTTCACCTGGACTATTTGTGCCTGACCTGTGGTAGAATATTCTGACCTCATATTGATCTGATCAGCCACAGTTGGACACACACCTAACTCTAGTATAGTGGTGTCATTTTGTCCTCTTCAGAAACAAAGGACAACAACCAACTAATTTCCAGCCTTCCTTTTTCAGGATTGTTTTTATATTAGTATTTTTCCTTTTTGTCTTTGTATACCCAGCACCTACCATAGTACCTCACATGGAAGTGTTTAATAAACATAGAAGAAATGATGAGCTCAATGATCTTGGAAAAACATGGAAAGACTTGCATGAAACAATGAAGAGTAAAATGAGCAGAACCAAGAGAACATTGTATACAGCAACAGCAACATTGTTTTAAGAATGACATTGAGTGAACAAGTCATTTGGACTATTATAAACATCCAGATTATAAAGCATATGTGAAGAAAGATAGTATCTATATATACAGAGAAAGAACAGATAAGTAGAAGTTTGTATAGAATAACATTACATATATATATATATCTATTTGTGTCTAGGGTGGGAGGAGGAGGGAGAAAAAAAGGAAAAAAAGAAATTTAGGTGATAAATTTATTCTGTATTTGAAAGGAATAGCAAGTTGTACATAATAGATTTGCAGTTTCATGTGCAATCATAATTTTTATTAATCTGCTTATTTTAGATCATAAATAAAAATAAAATAAATAAATGTGAAAATATATTGTAATTTGAATTAATTGGATGTTGAAAATTATTATTTTTGGCAGAGATTTGATTTTGGCTTATTAATAAAGGGGTGGATGAAATCCTGTACTCTGCATGTTAGTCAGGCATAAACCTGCCAGAAACTATTTTTTATTACTTTAGATTATTTTAATATATTCTAATCTATTCTTTTGCTGAGAGAGAGAGAGAGACCCATATATGTAAACAATTATAAAATTATTGGGTACCTATAAATGTCCAATAAAATAATGTTGATAGAAGCTGCAGTCACAAAATTGGCCTTTCTTTATTAGCCTTACTCGTAGCTTTTTGTACAACTTAATTGGCTTTGTTCTTTTCTAATCCATCTCTAACTCTTCCTTCTTTGTCTTCATTTTCTTTCATGACTACTGCCAGGTTATGTAAATCACCTAAACCTCATTAGTTTATTGTTAGAAATGCTAAGGTGAAAAGCAACTAGAAAAACTAAAAGGAAAACTCAAAGTTAGAAACTGTTGCTGGTTTGTGAACTTTCCTATCACCCTGGCAAAAGCTCATATACCCATTATATTATAAAAGGGCTGTGACTAGGACTTATGAATTTTAAAGCTCTTCACCCTCCTGTATTACTCAGGTTCTTTAAATGGAAACAGAAAAGCCAAATTTGCAATCTTTATTAATACTGAAAAGTGGTTTTCTTGAATCTTTCTCTTTCTACCATGGTGAACTTGACCACCCAGACAAAATTTATGCACCCTCTTTCCTTCTATGGAGTCAGGTATAAAACTTACATAGCCATAGTCTTTTGACCCTACTCTGAGTCCAACATTAGCAACTCTGGTTCTCAATTATGTACAACAAATACTTATTAAGATGGCACCTAGAAGAAATAAAGGTTTTAGGATTTTCATGTAGTCACAAGTTTTTTGTTTTGTTTTTGCAATTTAGAAGGGTCTCACCTCAGAGTGGCTCTATAAGTCTAAAACAGTTATTAAGGGATCCAAATTGGGGGTGGTTGGTAGTAGTCACCATAAGGGTTGGTTACTTGACTGCTTAGTAATCCCAAGTCCCTTCCCAGAGTCCTTGTAGACTCTTTTAGAGAGCTCATATCCTTTCCAGAGACTCTGTATTTGCTCTCCAAATATCAGGTAATTCTATTCTTTTTCTGTTCACATTCTCCCTAAATCCTGCATGTAATTAAAAATGCCATCACCTTCAAGGAACACATTCTTGTTAAGGTACCCAGGATCCTGTGGCATCCTGCTGGATCAATCCAGCTCCATCATTTTCCAAGTACTTACTATGGATAGGTTCCATCACTTTATATTTTTACCTAGACTGGTACCATTGTTATTTGTGGAGGCAGAGTGTCACGGGAATAGAACTGGAAAAGATAATCCCATCTCTAGCTCTGTGTATCAGTGAAGTATAAACAATCTCTGTCTGGGCCAGTTCTGTGTCCAAACAGAACAGGGTAGCCTCATAGGAAATGCTGAGTACAATATGGTACTGGCTAACATTTGGGAAGCCAGTATTTTTAATCCTTTTTAGAAGATTTATTGTTATTGTTTTTTTTTAACATCACAATCATCTCTGGATATACTTCTTCCCCAGAATCCAAAATGAGTCTTCTCTGTTGACAATTAAAAAAACAACATAGTTAAGTAAAACCAATCTATACACTGCACACATCTGGAAGGGTTAAGCTATTGCTCCTACCACATTCCACCTGTTGGGGGTAAGATTCTTAAGATCTTCTGGAGGACCATCCACCACTTAAATGACTTTTGGTCTATAACTTTTTTATCTTGACCTCAAGTACTCAAGAAGTCTGATACAGTCATTACTTAAAGGTTACAATGGAAACATATCAAAAACAAAATGAAAGAAACACAGGAACATTTCCTTGGAGAAGAGATCAAGTCTGAGGGAGTTATGGGAGCAACTGAATCCTGGTTCAGAATGATCTGGTCACACGGTGGGTGGTGTTCTAGTACACAGGTGGGTCTCAAAATGGAAAAAAGGTGACTGTATGGTCACTCCAGCTCCTAGTAGCAGGGAATACCAGGACTACAGCAATGATTATGACACTTGCTGCAATCCTCATTGTGGGTCAGGAAGCATTGTCCTTTACACTACCCACTTAATGTTTCTTGTCCCACCAATCAGGACTTCCCTCTCTCTGAATGTCCCAATGCTGGGTGAAGTGTAATTCAAAATCTTTACCACATGAGAGGCCTCTGAGAAACTGCCCTCCTCCTCATTCTTTGGAGGATGGTTAGACATTTTCATCCCTCCCTTGATGCCATAGCACAAACACCTCATCAACAGTGCTACCCTTTGGTTCTCTAAGCCTTCGCTTGGGAAGAGTTGTGTCATGATCCCTGAGTGTTATACTGATGGTAGCATGAAGGGACCAATTGGTATTGCATTGCAGTAAACAATGGGATACAATGGGTCTGCTCTTTTCTACTAAACATGCCAGGGTCCAACCCACTGTTCAGCCACTGGGCTACTCCTGCTGCTGGGAGCTGATTAGCAGTCTGCTGCCACAGAAGCACTATCTGCCCATTAATGTCAGCTGCTCACGGAGCCCATTTCTCTGCTTATTACTCTAAACCAGAGCCTCTGGGTCCTAAGTCTCTGTCTAAAGCCCATAGGGCTCATATTTTTGTCCACTACTTCTCTGTCAGGGTCTACCACTGTCTTCCTGAGTTCTAAGGCACAATTCTGAGACAGAGTATCGCTCTAGGCTTGAGCCCAACTGAACTACTAATGGTGAATTCTGACTGCACACCCCGATGGCAGGCCTGTCTCTATCTCTCCCCTCTCCACCTGCTTATTGTAAGTTGCTGTAGGTGTGGATTGTACTTTTCTTACTGTGTTTGGCAGCAGGAAGACCATGGGTACTTGCTATTGCCAGGGGGCCTTACTTTGCCCTTCTTTGCCAGGGAATACAACACATAAAACATCTGTCAAAACTGGTGCCACAAATGACTCAGGTCCAATCAGGATTGATGCTCAACACATGAATTTTATTGTAACAGCAGGAGTAAATGCCTAAGGCCAGGTTTACACAAGAGCACTCAGGGGAGAAGTTAATTCCTGAAGTTAGGTGTATGCACAATCACTCAGAGCTGTCTGCACTTAACAGGGGTACAGGAAGGTCCCCTAAGGCTGCTGGCAAAGCCAGGTCACCTCTTTCCCCTGTGGGTAAAGATATGCTCCTGAGAATAGAAAGCCACAGACTACACATCAAGGCTTTGGACACCCGCTCTAGCAGCAAGCTCCTCACCCTCCTGTATTACTCAGGTTCTTTAGATGGAAACAGAAAAGCCAAATTTGCAATCTTTATTAATACTGAAAAGTGGGTTTCTTGAATCTCTCTCTTTCTACTATGGTGAACTTGACCACTCAGACAAAACTTATGCATCCTCTTTGCTTCTATGGAGTCAAGTGTAAAACCTACATAGCCATACCCTTCTGAGTAGGCTTCCCTCATGGCTTCCTTCAGACAAAGTCTGGTGGGCCTTCCTGTCCTGCTAGTGAGTCAGCCTCAGTGACCAAACTGGTTGGTGTGCTATAGCCTAGTCTGGCTCTCAGGTCAACAAAATCATGGGATTTTACTACAATGTTTAGAAGGGTAAGGGGAGGGGAGGGAGTTTTATCTGGGATACACACACAGGATAAGCTCAGGTGGTGCCTTAGGCACCTAAGCTTATCTATCTAGTACTTATGCTTACTAACTCATGGGCTTAACTGAAACCTTGGGGCCCAGCCAAGCTTAGCTGTATAACCTTATGTCTTAAAGGGTGTAACAAGTGGGGGGTAACTATGACTATGCTAACTTGTATATTTCTTTTTAAATTTTAAAAAGGAATTATTTTGCTAAGCATGGTGGGGGGGCATATGCCCTACGGTTACATTCACACATAATGTGGGACTTTAGGAGCCCCCCTAATTATCCAATGTAAAGCTGGGGGAGCATTGGTTTATCTTTTTCCTGGAGATTCATTTCAAACTTTCTGAAGAAATATTTCAGGGAAAAATATGCAGGGATCCCCTTTGTAGGCATCATCAGGAAGGCCTCATGATCCTTCTTTAGCTTTTCCATCCAGCCCTCTGCCAAGCACCCTCCCTGAAAATTCAGCTCTTTCAGGACCTGGGACAGTGCCAAGCATAAGTGGTAGTTGCAGTCACAAGGACAAAGTACAGGAAAGCAACTTTTTTTCAGGGTCTTTTCTAGTATGTTGAGGCCAAATGGGTTAAGGATGTGGTTCCCAGGATAATCAGCCACAGTAGTTTTACATGGATTCTGGGAGGCCCACGATCAAGCCCGACCTCCAATCAGTAATCCCCCACCCTCTGCCACAAACTCACCAGTTGCTTTGTCTCATAGTCCTCGAAGGTCTGGGAGCAGTAGACACTCAAGTCAGAAGTGACATGGGGTACTATGCAACATTCCACGAAACACTCAGACAGCAAGGGACATATATCTTTCACCTCAAGGTTAATCCCAATCTTACCCTTTTCATCCCCTGCCAACCAACAAACAGCATTACACAGACAATTGGACAGTTTAGGGTCCCAGAGCATATCTTCATGAGCAGCAAGCACCACCTGACCCAGGCCATATCAGGCAGCTGCCAGGAAACAGCCTAGAGATGTATCTATCCCCAGAGGGAAGACCAAGGCTCCATGTGCCAGGAGTTGAGAGGGGACTCCTGGCAAACTGTATCTCAGTTCTGATATTCCATTTAAGAGTTGCTTCTGATCCTGAGAAAGGTCTTCTCCAAATCTGAAAAGGAGGCATTTATTTCTAGTTAGCATTTAATGGACTGATATGGCTCAGAGAATTAGGAATATTCCTTATTATGTGAGTAATCAATTAATCAACAAACATTTACTGGGTCTTTTGTAAACAGAGACCTACATTCTGAGGTAGAATATCTTTAAATTGGAAGGGACTTTAAAGTTCAACTAATCTTATGAAGAGCTAAAGCACACATCTCATCTCCAATATACTTGATAAGATACCAAACCTTTACATAACACTCTATAGTGACAAGAAATTCTGGTTCTTACAATTGCCCATTCCTTTACTTGACAACTGTAATTATTAAGCCATGTTTACTTACCATGAGCTAAAATCTTACTTCCTGTAACTTCCACCCATTGATCCTTGTTTTGCCTTTTGAGTCCAAAAGACAGCACTAATTTCCTGATTCAGAAGACAATCCTTCAGGTGCTTGAAGACAGTTATCATTTGACTCCCACTACCCCATGGCCAAATATCCATGATTTCTAATTGTATAATTTTGAGTTCCCCTGCCCATCCTGGTCACCTTCCTCTGGACATAATCTAATCTACATGTAAAATGGAGATAATATTACTTGAATTATATACTTTACAAGGTTATTGCAAAGATCAAATTAAGTAATAGAAATAATGTGTTATACTCATATTCACGTTATTGGTCATTATCCTGAATATTTTTTTCTCTTTGCGAATGGATGAAAATGTGATGTCTATTTTTTCTTTTTGCCTCTATCCTCTTACATATTTCTAAGATCCCTGGTTTTGTAGTCAGGTAATCTTCATTCAGGGGCAGCTAAGTCATAAAGTGGATTGATTGTCAGGTCCAGAATCAGGAAGACCTGAGATCCAGTCTCAGACGCTTACCAGCTGTGTGATCCTAAGCAAGTCATTTAACCCTATTTCCCTCAGTTTCTTCATCTGTAAAATGAGCTAGAGAAATAAATGGCAAACCCCTCCAATATCTCTGTTAAGAAAACCCCAAATGGGGTCACAAAGAAACAACTGTTGTGTTGGACACAACAGAAACAACTGAACAACAACAACAATCTTGGTTCAAACCCCAACTTTGCTATTTACTATCCATGTAATTGTGACTAAGCTATGTCATCTTGGTGGGGCTCCATTGTTAATCTGTAAAATGATCAGGCTGAAGATCTAAGATCCCTTCTATATCTCATACTATGTACCTCTGATCCTAAGTAGGGATGTGAATGGCATATTAAAACCATCTTAATCATCAGGCACCTACCTTCTTGGTTGGCAGGTGTGAATCAGAGATTATAAAATGCATGAACTTAGTATGAGGATATGCAATGAAAACTGGCAGAGAAAATCTTAAATCATCCAGTGTGTTCTGATTTGAAAGACATCATTTTTGGTAGGTAAGTCGTAATTACTCCAAACCACAGCATAATGAGATAAACTAAGCTTGGGCAACTTTAATTAAAGATTAGTTAAGCAAATCCTGATATGACCCAGATTATTCTGGTTTATTTTCTTTTATACATAACTTTGATTACCTGAAAGGCTATTTTTAATATTTCCCAATATTACACAAATGCCAAAATAGAAATGGCACTTTTATGATGTGGTATTATTCAGCTAAAGGGTTCAGAAAGGTCAAAGGTAGTATTAATAGGAGGACAGAAATTTAAGAATACCTCAAAGTACCAAGCTACATCAATTGATTTAGTTCATTTACAAATGCTGGCTATAATAGAATGAGAATTTTATTTCAAAGTAAAATTATAATTTTGTTATTATTCAATCATTTCAGTCATGTCTGATTCTTTGTGACCTCATTTAGGGTTTTCTTGGCAAAGTTACTGGAATGGTTTGCTATTTCCTTCTCTACTTCATTTTACAGATGAAGAAACTGAAGAAAACAAATTTAAATGATTTGCCCAGGATCACACAGCTAGTAAGTGTCTGAGATCAGATTTGAACTCAGGTCTTCCTGACTCTAGGCCCAGCACTCTGTCCACCATACCACCTAATTGCCTAAATTATAATATCTGTTTGTAATTATTTGATGAATATTTATTGCTTAGCACTATATAAATGTTACTTATTATTATAGTTGGGTCATACCAATATAATAAATATGATGATACTACACAAAATAATTTATAGATTTAACAATCAAACTACCAAGGGGTTCTCCTCTATAGCCAGAAAAATTATTAAGTTCATTTGAAGGAACAAAAGTTTTAATGTCTCAAAAGAAATAATGGGAAAAGCAGGAAAAATGGGAGAAAAACACTTCTAGCTCTCAAATTGTACTATAAAATAGAAATCAAGAAAAGTATTTGGTATTGGTTAAAAATTAAGAAAAATAGATTAGTGGAATAAACTAGGTAACAAGACTTCACGTCTTTGGGCAGAGAACTCCTTTTAGAAATGAATGTCCTGGGGATAGTTAGGTGCTGCAGTGGATAGAGCACTGGCCCTGGAGTCAAGAGGGCCTGAATTCAAACATGCCTCAGACACATGATACTCACTAGTTGTATGACCCTGGGCAAGTCACTTAACCCCGACTGCCTGACAAAACAAAACAAAACAAAAAACAAAGAAAAAACAAAAACAAAAACAAAAACAAAACAATGCCCTTTATGATGGAAACCACAGATGCCTTTAATGTGATCATTCTTGCTTTACTCATTGACACATTGCCATAGAGCTCTTTACTAACAGGAACACTACTCACCTTACTATAAGTGGAATTATAGGTACTTCCTTAGAGACTTCAAGGCAGTTGATATATCCGTAGGTATCTATGAAGTACACACCAGCCACACTGGTAATATGGTTACCAGGGAAGTTAGATAGAACCTTGCTCTGGCACTGTTCATTTGCCCACTGCCAAGCTTGACCTACAATGAGCAAGCCTCCACCATTCTTCACAAACTGAATCGGCTCTTTGGCCATCGTAGCATCACAGGAAGTCATTCAGTATACTCCTAGGCAATGGTCTATGCAATCTGTAATCTGTACTTTATGACAAGGGGAACAGAGGATAGAGGCCAGATCTTTTACAGATGAATGTACTCCTGTGACATCACCTAGACAGCCTTTGAGCCAGCCTACAGCATTGTTGAGAAATTGGGTCAACCCTGTATACTGCAAGTAGCTCTCATGGCTCATGACCACTATGCGGCCCTTGCCATATTGGGAGGCAGCAGTGAGAACTTGGCCTTGCCTATTTACCAGCACTGGGAAGGCAGCTTCACCAATGAGAAGTAGTTCAGAAGGAACTTCACAGCTAGGGAGGTCCCAGGAATCTACCCCATTCATTAGCTCTTTAATGGCATCTGAGGGTGTCATTGTCATGGATTCTTCCCCTGTTGGAGAGAGAGAAGAAAATAGTCACTTTGATGATGTAAGAAGTCCCTTACAAGAGTAGCACCATCATCACAATCTTTGTTGATTACATAGCATTAAATAGGATTAAACCAGCAAATAGTGCAGTCCTCATGTTTCAAACCCATTTAAAGATTAAGTTCACCCCTCTCTGGCACAGATGGGAAAACTGAAGCAAAGAAGCAGCTCAGTCACAGTCATCAGAGAAGTCAGTGGCTGCAGTCTAGAATACCAAACTTTTCTCCCTGACCATTTGAACACATAATCACACTCAACTAGTCAAGAACAGTGCCTTCTCTAATGCTTTGCTAGCACAGGACAGAGAAGAGGAGTAGAGGCAGAGAAAGATTATATAATGCTCAGAGAAGCCTCTCTGCATAGGGGTTAGGCTCCCTCAGAGTATACCTAAGTCACTGCTCCAGGCAGCTGGACAGCAGAGGTTGCAAGCTGCTTAGTAGGTCAGATATAAGATCAGGACTGCAGGAGGAGGAAATAGAAATACCTGAGTTATCATTGGATGCATTGCAGGTGTTCCTATGCCTTGGCTTTACCTCCTGCCTATATTCTTTCCTTAGTTCTTTATAATCTGGTTCCTGACCCTTCTGCTCTACAGAAACCAAGCTCTCCAAGGACATCATTGACTTTATAATCAGCCAAATTGCCCATCCTTTTCTAGGGTTTTATTTCCTTTGACCTCTGAAGCATCTGAAACTTGATCACTTGTTCTTCTAAATTTTTCCTTCTTTTCCCCTCTGACATTGTTTTTGTTCTGTCTTTTCAATCAAGTCTGATTCTTCATAGCCCCATTTGGGGTTTCCTTGGCAAAAATACTAGAGTGGTTTGCCATTTCCCTTTGCTGCTTATTTTACAGATGAGGAAACTGAGACAAACAGGGTTAAGTAAGTGGCCCTGGGTCACACAGGTAGTAAGTATCTGAGGCCAGATTTGAACTCAGGAATATGAATCTTCCTGACTCCAGGCCTGGTACTCTATCCACTGCATCACCTAGCAGGCCCTTCTGATATTACCCTCCTGGCTCTCCTACTCTTTATACTGTTTATACACTCACAGATTCTTGTACTTGTAAGAGACCTTAGAATCATCTATTCTAACCTCTTCCCCTTTTACAAGAGGGGTAACTGAGGATCAGAGAGTTTGATTTTCCAAATCACTCAGAAAGGTATTGGCAGATTACAACCCACATCTTACGAGTTCTGTTGTTTTTCTCTTATACCCTACTACCTCTCCAGGAGTGGTATTGATTTAGAGTTAGAGGTTATTTAATCTAAACCTTTCATTTTTACAGAGAGAGGCCAAACAACTTCTTTATAGTCATGCAGGCAAACAGCTGAGTGGAAATTTGAACTTGAGTCCTTTGCCTCCAGATCCAATATCCATTCCTCTAAATCATGTTGTAGATGAGTGTGGCATAGTGAAAAGAAGACCTTACTAGTAAGGAGACATGGATTTTAGTTACATGTTTGCCAATAACTAGTTGTATAACCTTGGACACAGCATAAAGTTTGTGATTTGGAGACTGTTCTGGAAAAAGAGTAGGGCTGATAGGTGATGCAATGGATAGAGGACTGACCCAACTGAAAAATGACTGAACAGCTCAAAAAAAGTGGGGATGGTGTGACATGAGTAGAGGAAATTTGGCAGCTGACAGACTGAGGAAGACTGCACTGATTCATAGAGAGAGAGAGAGAGACAGACAGACAGAGACAGAGAGACAGAGAGAGAAAGAGAGAGAGAGATACAGAGAGACACAGAGAGACAGAGAGACAGAGACAGAGAGACAGAGATACAGAGACAGAGAGAAAGAAACCCAAGATACATCTTTAGAATTCCTTTATTTCCTTTCAAAGTTTCAAAATTCATATATACCCACAATTCCTATTTCCTTCAGTGACATCTTTGACTCCTCACTCTCATCCTAAAGATCTTATACATGGCTAGGTCTTGTCATTTTTACCTTTGCAACATCACTTACCTGTCTCTATTTCTCCACTCAGGTATCACCCTACTTCATGCCTGCATGACTTCTTGCCTGGATTTTTGCAGTAGCTTTCTAATTTGTCTCCCTTCTTCAAGTCTTTCCCAATTCTAATCCAATGCCGAAGTGATTTTCCTAAATCATAGTCAACCCCTCCCAATTTAATAAACTCCAGTAACTCCCTACTATATTCAAGAGAAAATATAAACTCCACCTGACATTTAAAGCTCTCCATTACCTGTCCCCTTCCTATCCTCTTAGTATTCTTACGTTTTATTCTTTTCCATGGACACTACAATCTAGTTACCGTGTCTCTTGTATATTACACACCTATCTCTCACGTCTTTGCCTCCACAATGGTTCTCCCCTATACCTGGAATGCTCTCCCTCCTCATCTCCACCTCTTAGTTCCACTGGCTTCCTTCTTTAGCTAAAATTCCTCTTTCTACAGGAGACTTTTCCCATTCTCCTCACTTCTAGTGCCTTCCCTTCTAAGGTTACCTTTATCTACTCTATAGAAATCTTTTATGTATCTACTCATTTATCTATTATGTCCTCCATTAGAATTTGAGCTCCTTGAGGTCAGGGACCAATTTTTGTCTATTTCTATTACTATCACTTAGCATGGTGCCCAGCACATAATTTTTTAGAAATGATTGCACCCCCCAACACTCATGTACACCTTGTTTCATATACACCCACCCTAGAATGAGCAGAATAATTTCTTTAGCAAGGCAGGAAGAATAGAACATCCTCCCCTCCAATAAAAAAATCAGACAAGATAACTCACTGTTCTGTTCTGTAAATTCAGTCTAGGGACCCAAGAGCGATCTGGCTGGGGAGAGGCAACCAGAGGATGGACAAGCAGCAAGTCTGAAGATTTATAAAACTGAAGTGTGTGGGAGGGGTGTGTGTGTGGCCAAGAGCCACACCCTCTCTTTGTTTTGAGGCTTGACTCAGGATGAGTCTGGATTTGGGTGGGGCTTGTCTTGAGATGAATAACTAGAAACCTGAATTGAGCTTCTGGGGGTCCTTTGGCTTAAGCTCCTTATTTCTCAGCCTCTGTAATTGGGATTAAGCACCATCTTCTAAACAGGTATTAAGGGAGGTAGCTTGATGCATTTCAAAGAACCCCGGATTTAGAGGGAAAAAAATTAAAAAAAATAAAGATGCTCAGATACGGTATTTACTATTAGAAACTTTGAGCCAGTCCTTAATCTATCTGGGTCTCAGTTTTTCTCACCTCACCTGTAAAAATCATCATAACTCACATGTGTACAATATAGTGCTTAGAAGAGCTTTGCAAAATGTTTTACACACACTATTCAAGAAATCTAACAAATATTTATCAAGTTATTATTATGACTAAGGCACTATGCAAGGATCTAAGGATTAAAAAAATTAATATTCCTATTCTCAAAGAATTTACAATCCTCTAGGCAAAAGGTGGTACCACATGCACACAAGTTAATACAGAGTATTTTCAAAAAGAGTGGAAGCAATTGGAAGTCTCAAGGAAAACCTATACATTAACTGGCACCTGAACTGTTCTTTGAAGGAAATGAGGGATTCTGGCAGATAGAGCAGGGAGCGAGTGCAATTTAATACTCAGATATCCCTTATTCAATAGATAGAATGTTGAGTATGGAGGATAGCTAGTAAGGTGGTATGACTGGGACAGAATCTGCAAGACTGCTAATGGTTTGATAGAAGACTGAAAATGGTACATGAGGGTTTCAATTTGAATGGTTTTAAATGGATATGGAAGACTTGTAATTTTAATCATTTTAATTCAATTCACTATAAGAAGCATTTACACAACATATAGTTGCCCTTAAGTTAGGTATTAGGGATAGAAACACACACACACACACACACACACACACACACACACAAAGCAGCTTCTGCCCTCAAGCAACTTATATTCTATTCATGGGAAACAATCCAGCTCAGTTACACAGATAAATGGTACATACATACATACATAAATGATACTTTTTTAAGCTGAAACTTTTGAGCTGCTATATAGATCCAAGGTCTTGAAGCACTAATAGCCAAGGCAGGAGGGGGCAGGGGGAAGGCTTCTGGAAGGAGTTTATATTTGAAGTGAGCCTTGTACAAAGTTAGATTTCTCTGAGGTTTTGATGAGACAGGAGTGCATCCCAGATGGTGTTCAAAAGCATTGAAGTGGTAGAGGGAATAGCACCTAGGTCACTTTGACTGGAACTCAGAATATATAAGGAAGAAGAAGAATGTGCAATAAGTCTGGAAAGGAAGGATGAAACAAGACTGGAAAAGACTTTAAGTGACAAAAAAGAAGAGTTTGCATTTTTATCTTACAGGCAATTGGGACTTCTTGAGCTCTCAATTCCAATTGAGCAACATTCTGAAATTTGTGAATAAATGGATGAATGAGTGACTGAAAATATTACAATTAATCAATTAATGAGAAAATTACTGTTTAAGCAGTTGCTATGTGCCAGGCACTGTCCAAGACCCTTTTGATTTGGAGATATAAGTGAAACAATCCCAACCTTCCATGAGTTTACTGTCTCAGGTAGGGAAAACAATATATACATATATGGGGGAGAGCATCCAGGAAAAGGTTATTGACATTGTCAGATGTTTCAGGGAGGTTAAGAAAGGTGAAGGGTGAGAAAAGACCATTAGATATGGAAGAGATCTTTGGTAACTTTTCAGAGAACAATATCTGCTGATAAGTTTGGAAGTAATTTGCACAGGGTTGAATGAAAGGGGAGAAAGTGGAATAAAGGAGTGCGCACAACTTTTTCTGGGAATTTGGTTCTGAGAGGATAGATAAGAGATGGCAAGCAGCAGGGAGACCTACCCAATTTTTAATTATGCTTCTATTTTCTATACTGAGCAAAATTCTTTTCAGACTAGGAAACATCAAACTAGAATGGTTAATAGGGAGTTAGTATCAAACATAAGTGAGGAGATGATAAGAGAGTATCTAGCAGTTCTCAACAAGTCAAAATAAACAGGACCATGGAAATTCAATCCCTCAGGAGAAAACAAATTAGCAGATGTGAAAGCTTAGTGGTTATTGGTAATCTTTGAAAGATATAGGATAGAAGGACAGATAAGCATATAACTGGAGAAGCAAAAATGTTCTCAGTACCAAAAAAAGTTGAGATAGGGCATAGGATTACAACTGATAAACTATGCGCTGTTGAATGTTTGGTACCTGACAAAATTTTAGAATGTGATATCAAATTGATGGTTTATAACCATTTAGAAGGGGAACCAAAAATAATTAAAAGTCAATGAAGTTTCATCAAGAACAGGTCATGCTACACTAACTTCATTTCTCTTTTGTTAGGGTAAATAACATGGTAGAACAAGGA
The DNA here is from genome assembly GCF_900497805.2 of Vombatus ursinus. Taxonomy (NCBI): domain Eukaryota; kingdom Metazoa; phylum Chordata; class Mammalia; order Diprotodontia; family Vombatidae; genus Vombatus; species Vombatus ursinus. The sequence goes on along the minus strand of NW_020954636.1, from coordinate 2,393,321 downwards.
AGTGCTATAGACATGAATTTCAGCAAAGTATTTGATAATCACTTATTCTATCCTTGTTGACAAGATGGAAAGATGTGGGCTAGATGACTGTGTAGTTGGATGGATTTGGAATGGTAGAATGATGGGGGTGCAGCTAGGTAGTGCAGTGGATAGAGCACTGGCCTTGAAGTCAGGAGGACCTGAGTTCAAATCCAGCCTCAGACCAAACACTTGACACTTACTAGCTGTGTGACCCTGGGCAAGTCACTTAACCCCAATTGCCTAAAAAATAAATAAATAAATAAATAAATAAAATAGAATAATGGGACCAAAGAGTATTTGAAGGGAGGTCTCTAGTGGAGTACTCCCAGGACTTATTCTTGATTCTTTGCTACTCTATGTTTGTATTGGTGTTAAAGAAAAACATGGTACATAAAACAAGGAAGATAAGGGAGATGATAGTCATATTGTACTATGGCAATGGGCAGACCACTTTTAAAGTATTGTGTTCTGTTATGCACATTACATTATATGCTGTTGACCTTCAGGTATCTGAAGGTCAATTGTATGAAAGAGTTTTTTTTTCCCTAGCTTTCTCATATCTTTTTTCTGCTTTCTAATATATAATGCCATTGTATTCCCCCCCCCCAACATGCACATAAGGAACAATTCAAGAGACATCTAGTTCATACACAAAGTTCATAGAAAATATATCTTTTTAAAATTTTTTTGCAAATTTAGAGAGCAATGAGAAAACCAGTTGGGCTGCAGCAAAGTGTTTGTAAACATGATTCATGGAAAATGAAGTTAAAAACAACTTGGGTCAGATTGTGGTGGGGCCTTGAATGTTATGCTAAGGAAATCAACTTTTGTCTTGTAGACAGTGGTGAGCCAGTGAATATTTCTTAAGCATAAAAGAGAGGATCTCCTTCCTTTTAGCATTTCTGATGCTTATTAGCATGATCATTCCTTTCCTCCAACAGTCTTAGCCTCCCTCTCCCACTATTGACCTCCTCCACTTGAATGTATGGATCACTTCTTACTCCAAAGACTCAGTAAAGTAGTGAAGTTGAATCTTAGTCTCCTTCTCTGAATTGAAACACTGCTGAACATGTACTCTGATGATGACTGAAAAAACTGATGTTCTTAAGTTCTGGGAACTGGGTGGAGAAGTGTCCCTTTTACCATCAGTAGCTCTTCAGTGCTTGTTTCAAGTAGACATTTTGCCTCATCTCTTACATATTCCTTAACATCTATCTGAATAACTCTGTACAACCTCTTTGTGACTCAGATCCACTTTTTAAAATTTTCTGATATGTATTTTATTTATTTCACTAAAATTTCACTATTTCATTTAATATTTCCCAATTATATACACATATATAAACATTCTTTTTTTTAAATTTTGAGTTCTAAATTCTCTCTCTTCTTTCCCCCTCCCTCCACCCCTTGAGGAGGCAAGGAATATGGTATTGATTATTCATGTGAGGTCATGCAAAACATATTTCTGTTTTAGCAATGTTGCAAAAGAAAACACACAAACCCAAGAAAAATAAAGAAAGTAACAAAAGTATGTTTTAATCTGCACTCAGAATTCATCAGTTCTCTCTCTGGAGGTGGATAGCATTTTTCATCATAAATCCTTTGGAATTGTCTTGGATCATTGTCTTGATCAGAGTAGCGAAGTCTTTCACAGTTGATCAGCCTTATAATATTGAGGTTACTATGTACAATGTTCTCCTGTTTCTGGTCACTTCACTTTGTTTCAGTTCATAAAAAAATTTTCCCAGATTTTTTTGAAACTATTCTGCTCATCATTTCATATAGGACAATACTATTCCAACAAAATCATATACCACAACTTGTTTAGCTAATCCGCAATAGATGTGAATCCCCTCAATTCCCAATTCTTGGCCACCACAAAAAAAGCTGCCAGAAATATTTTGTACATATGGGTTACTTTTCCTTTTCTTTGATCTCTTTAGGATACAAGCCTAGTATTATTACTGCTGGGTCAAAAGGAATGTACAGTTTTATAGCCCTTTGGGTATAGTTGCAAATTGTTCTCCAGAAGGGTTGGACCAGTTCACACTTCTACCAACAGTATATTGGTGGCCCAATTTTTCCATATCCCCTCTATCATTTCTCATTTTCCTTTGCTGTCATGTTAGCCAATCTGATAGGTATGAGGTGGTATCTTAGATTTGTTTTATTTTGCATTTCTTTAATCAATAGTGATTGAGAGCATTTTTCATGACTATTGATGGCTTTGATTTCTTCTTCTGAAAGCTGCCTGCTTACATCTTTTGACCATTTATTGAGTGGGCAATGGCTTGTATTTTTATAAATTTTACTCAGTTCCTTATGTATTTGAGAAATGAGCCTTTTCTCAGAGAAACCTATTGTAAAATTTCCTCCTGGTTTCCTATTTTCCTTCCTATTTTGGCTGCATTAGTTTTGTTTATACAAAATCTTTTTAACTTCATGAAATCAGAATTATCCATTTTACTTCCTATGATCCTCTCTGTTTCTTATCTGGTCATAACCTTTTCTACTATCCAAAGATCAGATCCATTTTTGTCTGACTTTGTATGGCAGGGATTCTTAAAAACTTGTATATGTGTGTGTGTGTGTGTGTGTGTGTGTGTGTGTGTGTGTGTGTGATGGGCCTCTTATGTGGTCTAGGCAAGCCTATGGAGCTTTTCATAATTAAAGAAAATGCTAAATTCCAGTTAGAGTTTAGAAAGTCAAGAAACATTTAATAAGTACCTATTATGTGCCTGGCACTGTGCTAAGTACTGGGGATACAAAGAAAGTCAAAAGACAGTCCATGCCCTCAAAGGAGTTCATCATATAATAGGGAATACACTATGCAAGTAACTGTGTTTTTTTTTAAAGCTATATACAGGATAAATACAAAATAATCAACAGAGGGAAAATATTAGAATTAATAATGCTTCCTCTTTCTCTGTGTCTACACCTGTTTCAAACCAAATTTTCTTCCAAGTTCTCCAGACATGGAAAATAAATTCCCATATGCTTAGTTCTCCAAATCTTTCCACTTATTTCATGCTGAATTGCACTGCAGATAATTCATTGACTTCTCAAATAGCAGAATTTTATTAGTCATAACTCCTAGAGGTGCCTAATATTATCTCCTATCTTCTCTTTCCAGCTACTTATCCAGTGAACCACTTGCAAATTATTTCTCTTTCTTCTTGTGGTGTTTTTTTCTCTTAGAGTCCTTTCATCATAGAATCATGTGTCCTAACCCTCTAATGCTGTCTAATCCAGCGTTTTTCAACCCAAACTGTACTGTCAATTGGCCAGACATCTAAATTCTCTTTTATGTACAACTTCTAATCTTCTATAAGATCAGCATGGAAGGGATGAGAAGGAGTGAGCTATGGCCAGAAGAAGCAGGATATAGAAAGATTGAAGTATCATTTAAAAAAAAAGTTTATGGGCAACAAAAATTAAGTACTTTTAGTAACAGAGGTTTTTGAGACCCTTAAAATTTTATCCATAGGAGGACTGGTACTTGGAAAATACTGGTCTAGCTATTCACTTACCCTTCAGTCTAAATCACTCTGTGAACATTCAGTCTAAATCAGTCCATCTCTCTTCCATGGAATACATTCAGCTCTTTAAAATTAAATTCAAGTCAATTAGTATTTATTAAGTGTAACAAGTATTTGGACAACATCCATAGGTATTTATCAGTGAGACAATTAACAACTATTTACAGGTCTCCACCTTCTATTTCTAAACTTTTAGAGACTCCAAAATAACTTATCCAAAGTAACCCAGGAGGGGAAAATTAATGTTTTGTTGAAAACTTGAGAAATTATATTCACAGCATTTTTCTGATCAACTAATTTATTAGACTTTCAAAAACAGAAATAATCATTAATTACTTCACAAGTTTTATTTCATTTGATTTTTATAAAAAGCCTGAGAGGTCATAGCTGTTACTGTCCTTATTTTATGGATGAAGAAACTGAAGATCATAGAGGTGGTAACTTGTCCAGGATCACAGAGATAATAAGTATGTGAGGTAGGATTTTATTTAAGGCCTACTTCATTCCCAATCCAGAACTTGATCCACTGCACTATCCAGCTGTTGAATGTATCAACTATCATAGCAACTAAATTCATAAATGAAAAGGTAACTGAATTACAAAAATACAGATAATAAAACAAAAATTGTAAGAGTCCTTAATTTGCTTTCTCAGAGCTGAATAAACACAAGAGAATATAAATGAAAAGGCAAATATGAAACTGAACAGATTTTTAGAGAAGTTAAATTTGAGAGACAGTGTTTTCTGAATGTAAATATACCAAAGAATATGCATATTTCCCAGCATAAGTCTTAGATACATTATAAATAAATTTTATCTTTTGTAAATTTTTAAATTTTAAGCTTAAATACAAAATGAGAAAAACATTGCCATGTACAAAGCAGACCATAAGAATGGATTAAATATTAGACAATAAATTTCCATTTCAAGAAAACCTATATAATAAATACTACACATGATTTTCAAAGCTGCCCAGTTTTTCTTTGCTTACTTGTTGGTTTTTCTTTTGTTCTCTGCTGTATTCTTTTTACTTTATTTTCCCCCTTGCTCCCTCTCTCCCACCCTAAAGACTACAATTAAGAGTGATTATGCACATACACATATACATACATATACATAGATATCTATAAGCATACACATATATACACATATACACTCATATACATATATGTAAGACCACAATATGCGTATTTCCTCCTATCATCTGATTCTCTGAAAGTGGATAGCATCTTTCTTCATATGTCTAATTCTTCCATGTTTTTCTAAATCAACTAGATCATCATTTCCTACACAAAAACAATATTCCAACCCAATCACATCCTATCTGAGAGATTGTCTATAAAATTCCCCACCACCCCCCAACCAGTTCTCTGCATTCTTTCTGTTCTCGGCTACATAGGTTTTGTTTATACAAAAAAAGTTACTTTAAAATAATTGAAATTATCATTTTTACACTTCAGCAATGCTCTCACTTTATAACATAATTTAGTATCGGATACTACTGAATCTATTTCCTTTACATGTTTTTCCCCGATTTCTTTGATGTTCCTGACCATTTGTTCTTCCAAATGAACTTTGTTATTATTTTTTCTAACTTATAAAATAAGTTTTAGTAATTTAATTGGAATGATATTGAATAGATAGATTAGTTAGGTAAATTTGTCATTTTTAGAGTTATATTGATTCTACCTACCCACGAACAATAAATATTACTTCAATTATTTAGATCAGAGTTTATTTGTAGAAAAAATGTTTCACATTTATGTTCATATAATTCCTGTACCTGTTTTGGCAGGTATCCACTCAGGTATTGTCTAGATATTTTCAATTGTTTAAATTTTAGACTCTATTAGACTCTATTTAGACTCTAAAACAATATTGAATAATATGGTTGGACACAGCATAGTTTCTCTATTTTCACTTTTTTATTAAATCTATTTTAACTTTAATTTTGTCTGAGATCACTATTACTATCCTTGCTTTTTTATATACTTCCACTCCTGTCCTTTATTTTATCTTTGTGTATATCTCTCATTTTTATAGTGTTTCTTGAAAGCAACATATTTTTGAATTCAAATTCTTAATCTGCTATTCATTTCCATTTTATGGGTAAATTCTTCCCAATTCACATTCTAAGCTACAATTACTTGTTCTGTGTTTTCCTCCTTCCTATTTTTCCTCACTATCTTTCTCATCCTATTTACACTATCCTTCCTCACTCCTCCACTTTACGTCTTCCCATGAACCTTGCCCTCCTATTCCTTAGCTTTACCCACTCTTCTAGCAGTCCCACCTTTATCCTTTCCCCTAACCCTATTCCCTTGCCCTCTTATTTCTTCCTGAATTTAGAAGACTTTTATACCCTTCTAGATATATATGTTCCCTCTTTAACCCATGATGAGAGTAAAGTTCCAGCACTACCTGCCCTCACCCCTGCTAGCTTCTTCTGCATCAATTTCAGCTTTTATGCCTCATTTGTATAAGATAATTACTCCTTTTTATCTCTCCCTACGCTGTTTTATTTTTTTTAGAATCATCCCATCATATTCAGTTCAGGCCACGATTTTCTTTTGAACTACTCAAACAATGATGACAATCATAAGAGCACTGTTAATGTTTTCACATATATGAAGTAAACAATTTGACCTTATTAAGTCTCTCATAATTGGTCTTTAATGTTTACCTTATATGTTTCCTGCATCTTGTATGTTGAATTTTCCCTTAAGTTCTGGAAATTTTGTCCCAAAAACCTGAAAGTCTTTAAGTTCATCAAATATTCTTTTTTTTTTTTTAAATTCAGATTTACACTTAACTTTGCTGGGTAAGTTACTCTTGGTCATAACCCCAGCTCCTTTGCTCTACAGAATATAGTATTCCAAGACCTACAGTTCTTCAACATAGTAGCTGCTAGGTCTTATGTAATCCTTATTGTAGCTCCATGGTATTAAATTTCTTTTCTTGATGTTTTCAATATTTTCTCCTTAACCTGAGAGCTTTGAAACTTGGCTATGATATTCCTGGAAATTTTCCTTCTAGGATCTCTTTCAGGTGGTAATCAGTGAATTTTCTCTATTTCCACTTTGCCTTCTTGTTCTAAAACTTTAGAACAATTTTGCTTGTGATTTCTTATAATATTGTATTGATTCCTTTTCAATTGTAATTTTAAGGTAGTCTGACTATTCTTATAATATTTTTCCTCAATCTATTCTCCAGATCAGTTGTTTTTCTGATGAGATGTTTCACTTTCTCTTCTATTCTTTTGATTTTGTTTTATGATTTCTTGGTGGCTTAGATCATCATTAGTTTCCCCTTGCCCAATTCTAGTTTTCAAGGAAATATTTTCTAAGTTTTTTTATTCTCTATTTCCAGTTGGTTGACTTTCTTTTCTTTATTTTTATGGTGATTTTTATTTTTTTTTTGTTTTCAACATTTACTTCCACAAGATCTTGAGTTCCAAATTTTCACCCCATCTCACCCCTCCCCCCACCCAAGATGGCATGCATTCTGAATACCCCTTCCCCTAGTCTGCCTTCCCTTCTATCTCTTTCCCCTTCTCTTATCCCCTTCCCCTTCAATTTTCCTGTAGGGCAGGATGGATTTCTGTACCCCATTTCCTGTATTTCTTATTTCCCAGTTGCATGTGAAAACATTTTTTTAACCATGTGTTTTTAAAACTTTGGGTTCCAAATTTTCTCCCTTTCTCCCTCCCCACCCACCCTCATTGATAAGGCAAGCAACTAAATATAGGTTATATATGTGCAGTTATGCAAAACACTTCCATAGTAGACATGCTGTGAAAAACTAACTCTATTTCCCTTAATCCTATCCCACCCCCCATTTATTCTATTTTTTCTTTTGACCCCGTCCCTCCTCAGAAGTATTTGCTTCTGATTACTCCCTTTCTCAATCTGCCCTCTTCTCTATCATCCCCCTACTCTCTTGTCCCCTTCCCCCCCATTTTCTTGTAGGGTAAGACAGATTTCCATACCCAATTGAGTGTGTATATTATTCCCTCCTTAAGCAAAATCCAATGAGAATAAGATTCACTCATTTCCTCTCACCTGCCCCCGTTACCCCTCCACTGTAAGAACCTTTTCTTTTCTGTTTTTTTTTGTGAGATAGTTTACCCCATTCTACCTCTCCCTTTTTCCTTCTCCTAGTATAATCCTCTCTCACCCCTTAATTTTATTCTCCAGAGATGACCCATTCATTTTCAACTCACCTTGTGCCCTCTATCTATTTATCTAAGTATCTATATCTATATATACGTACATATAATTTTTCACCTCCAACTACCCTAATACTGACAAAGGTCTCATGAGTTACAAATATCATCTTTCCATGCAGGAATGTAAACAGTTCAACCTTAATAAGCATCTTATGATTTTCTTTTTCCTGTTTACCTCTTCTTGTTCCACTTTAGTCTTGTATTTGAAAATCAAATTTTCTATTCAGCTCTGGTCTTTTCATCCAGAATACTTGAAAGTCCTCTATTTTGCTGAATGACCACTTTTTCCCCTGCAGAATTATACTCAGTTTTGCTGGGTAGGTGATTCTTGGTTGTAATCCTATCTCCTTTGCCCTCTGGAATATTATATTCCATGCCCTGTAGTGCCTTAATGTAGAAGCAGCTAAATCTTGTGTCATTCTGATTGTGTTTCCACAATACTTGAATTGTTTCTTTCTGGCTGCTTGTAATATTTTCTCCTTGACTTGGGAACTCTGGAATTTGGCTACAATATTCCCAGGAGTTTTCCTTTGGGAATCTTTCAGGAGGAGATCAGTGGATTCTTTCAATTTCTATTTTGCCCTCTGGTTCTAAAATATCAGGACAGTTTTCCTGGATAATTTCTTGAAAGATGATGTCTAAGCTCTTTTTTTGATCATGGCTTTCAGATAGTCCAACAATTTTTAAATTCTCTCTCCTGGATCTATTTTCCAGGTCAGTTGTTTTTCTAATGAGATATTTCACACTGTTTTCTAATTTTTCATTCTTTTGGATTTGTTTTACAGCATCTTGATTTCTCATAAAGTCACTAGCTTCTAATTGCTCTATTCTAATTTTTAAGGAAGTATTTTCTTCAGTAATCTTTTGGACTTCCTTTTCCATTTGGCCAATTTTGCATTTTAGTGCATTCTTCTCCTCATTGGCTTTTTGGACCTCTTTTGCCATTTGGGTTAGGCTATTTTTTAAGGTATTATTTTCTTCAGTATTTTTTTGGGTCTCCTTTAGTAAGCTGTTGACTTGTTTTTCATGATTTTCTTGCATCACTCTAAGTTTTTCCTCTACTTCTCTTACTTGCTTCTCAAAATCCCTTTTGAGCTCTTCCAAGGCCTGGGACTGATTCATATTTTTCTTGGAGGCTTTGGATGTTGGAGCTTTGGCTTCATTGTCTTCTTCTGGTCGTATGTTTTGATCTTCTTCATCACCAAAGTAAGATAATATAGTCTGACTTTTTTTGCACTGCTTACTCATGATCCTGGCCAATTACTTGCATTCTAAACTCTTTGTTAAGGTAAGAGTCTGTTTCCAATGTGGAGAATGTACTGTCCCAAGCTTTGGGGGTTTGTATGGCTATTCTTAGAGATACTTCCAGGGATCTGAAAATTTTCAGTTCTTCCAAGGTGCTATGATAAGGGCAAGGAGTTTTCTCTCCACTGCCACAACAAGCTCCACCACACCAGAGTTCCTCCTTGCTCCAGGACCGCCTCTCAGAACTGTGACCCAGATCTAAGCACCGGTAAAGCAAGAGATTCCTGCCTCAGCACTGGCAAAGAGATTCCTGTAATCCCCCTCTGATCAGCCACTGAATTCCCCCTCAGTCTGTGGGCCAGAAGCTGAGGAAACAGCCATGGCCCCGGGCAACGCTTGAGACTTGCCGCTGAGACCTAGCTCCTCTCTCACAGCAGTCATAGACTTTTCCCACTGACCTTCCCAGTTGTCTTTGGCATTCATGGGTTGAGAAGTCTGGAAACTGCCACAGCTGCCTGCGATTCAGTCCTCTGAGTCCTGCTCCAGGTTCTCTGTGCCCTGCGCGCCCACACCATACTGTGCTCCTCTTCCTGCCCTGTGCAATATACCTTTCTGATAAACCATCCAGGCTGTCTTTGGCTGGAAATTTGTTTCACTCTGTCTTTTTGTGGGTTCTGCTGCTTTAGAATTTGTTTACAGCCATTTTTATAGGTATTTGGAGGGGTTTGGGGGAGAGCTCAAGCAAGTCACTGCTTTCCCTCCGCCATCCAGTTGACTTCCTTTTCATAATTTTCTTGATTTTCTTGGATTGCTCTATTTTTTAATGATAAAAGAAAAAGAAACATATTATAGACTTAAATACTAAAACAAATAAAAATAAGAAAAAAAAGCATTGCCATGTGTACAGCAGAATGTAAAAGATAATTCAAAATACACTGCAACAAATTTCAATTTCAATAAAGCCTACATAATAAATTCTACACGTTGTATTCTGAGCTGTCCATCTTTTCTTTGCTTCCTTCTAAGTTTTCTTTTGTTCTATGCTGTGCACTTTTTACTTTGTTCTTTTTCTCTCCCCTCCCCCTCCTCCCAAGAAGGCTATAATTAAGCATGGATACACACACATACCTATACATACACATATACACACAAACATATATGTATATATACATACACACATATGCACATACATACCTACACTTACATACACATACATATACTTAGATATCTATAATCATACATATACATTCATATGCACTAATGTAAGACAATACTATACTTGTTTGTCCTCTGTTTCTCTGAGGGTGGATAAAATCTTCCTTCATAAATCTAAGTCTCTCCATGTTTTTCTAAGTCCACCAACTCATCATTTCCTACACCACAACAATATTCCAACTTTCTATTGTCTAGTTGTTTTAAATGGTCTAAAACAATATTGATAAATATAGCTGATGTATAATGTAGTTTCCCTATTTTTATTTTGATGTAATCTATTTTAGCTTTAACTTGTCTGAGATCATGATGACTACCCCTGATTTTTTTCCCCTAATATATTCTACTTCTGATCTTTATTTTCTGTTTGTGTGTTTCTCTTATGTCCTATCTCTCCTGACTCTTCTACTTTACTTCTACATGCTATCTTGTCCTGCTATTACGTAATCTGCTCCCATTAAAGATCCCTCCCATATCCTCTCTCCCCACCCTTTCCCCTTACCCTCTTGTTTCTATCTGAATTTAGAAGACTTTTATAGTCTCCCATATATATTATTATTATTCCTCTTCATCCCATTCTCATTAATATAGACACTCTTCTATCCCCCCCTTATCCTATTCCCTTGCCCTCTTATTTTTTTTATAAATTTATAAGACTTTTTTATTTCCTTCCAAATGTATATATTATTTTCTCTTTAACTCAGATCTGATGTGAGTAGGGTTCCTTCTAAAAATCTCTCCTTTATCCTTTCCCCCTCCCTCTCCCCTTAACCTTTTATTTCTTTCTGAATTTAGAAGACTTTTATACATATGTGTGTGTAATACATATATGTGTATATATATGGATATGTATTATTCATTCTTTAACCCATTCCCAATGAAAGTAGGGTTCCAAAACTGTCAGCTCTCCATCCCCAATTCCTCTGTGTCCGTTCTTCTTCTTGAACCTTACTTGTATAAGGCAATTACTCTTTTTATCGTTTCCTAGACGGTATTGCTTTTTAGAATCACATCATACTCGGCTCTACCCCAATCTTTCTTTTGAACTACCCAATTACTAATAACAATCTTAGACATACATTTTACATTTCCTCATATAAAAAGTAAACAGTCTGTCCTTTTTGAGTCCCTTGTAATTAGTCTTTGATGTGTGAACTAAAGGAGGAAGGGGTAGATCACCTTCTAAGACAATTAGCTGAGAATCAGGACAGTGAAAGTGTGGCAGACATATGCATTGTTGACCCACAGTAAGCTAAGAGTAGGGAAAGAAACTTTTCCTTTTCTCCCCCCAATCCCTTTCCATTTTCATATTATCTTCCCCATTAGAATGTAAGCTTCTTTTTAAAATTATTTCCCCCAAGTTACATGTAAAAACAATTTTTAACATTTCATTTTTAAAACTTTGACTTCCAAATTCTTTCCCTCTCTCCCTCTCCCCCATTAAGAAGGCAAGCAATTTGATGTAGGTTATACAGGTGCAGTCATGCAAAACATTTCCATAGCAGTCATGTTGTAAAAGAAAACAGAGACAAAAAAAATCAAGAAAAATAAAGTAAAAAAAAAAGTATGCCTCAATCTGTATTTAGACACCATCAGTTCTTTCTCTGGGGATGGACAGCATTTTTCATCATAAGTCCTTCAGAGTTGTCTTAGGTCATTGTATTGCAGAGAATAGCTAAGTCATTCACAGCTGATCATCTTACAACATCGCCGTTACTTTGTATGCAGTGCATTTCACTTTGCATCAGCTCATGTAAGTCTTTCCAATTTTTTTCTAAGAGCGTCTTTCTCATCATTTCTTATAGTACAATAATATTCCATTACAATCACATACCACAATTTATTCAGCCATTCCCCAATTGATAGACATCCCCTCAATTTATAATTCTTTGCCCCTAGGAAAGAGCTGCTACAAATATTTTTTGTACATATAGGTCCCTTTCCTTTTTTTAAAATCTCTTTTGGGATATAGACCTAGTAGTGGCATTGCTAGGTCAAGGGGTATGCATGGTTTTATAGCCCTTTGGGCATAGTTCCAAATTGTTCTACAGAATGGTTGAATCAGTTCACAACTCCATCAACAATGCATTAATGTCTCATTTTCCGCACAGAATGTAAGCTTCTTAATCAAGGACTGTTTTTCTTAACTTTATTTGTAGCTCCAATATGTATAGCATAACTTTTCTTTTATCCTTCCTTCCTTCCTTCCTTCCTTCCTTCCTTCCTTCCTTCCTTCC